>NW_026622930.1:32752038-33055069 GCF_023065955.2 Ursus arctos | reverse complement strand
CATGGTATGTTGTCTTTGTCAAGTGTTATGTTTAGATTACTTTTATATTATTTTTTGTATATTTACTATAAGTTTTTGCTTTGTGTTTACATGAGGTTCACATATAACATTCTAAGTATGGAGCTGTCTATTTAGGTTGATAATGACTTAAATTTGAACACATTCCAAAACTATATTTTTACAAAATCTCCCCAAGCTTTACATTTTTATTTTTTATTTACTTATTTTTAAGATTTTTTTATTATTATTATTTGGTAGAGAGAGCCAGAGAGCACAAGCCAGGGGAATGGCAGAGGGAGAGGGAGAAATAGGCTCCCCGCTGAACAGGGAGCCTGATGCAGTTCGATACGAGGCCCCTGGGATCATGGCCTGAACTGAAGGCATACACATAACTAACTAAGTCACCCAAGTGCCCCAAGTTGTATGTTTTTAAAGTCACATTTACCTCTTTTTATTGTATGTATGCCTTAACTAATTATTTTAGTTTAATTTTGTTACTTTTGGTTTTTACCCTTCATAGTAGATTCATAAGTGACTTATCTACTATCCTTACTATATATGTATCTTTTCTGGTGAGATTTTTACTTTCATATATTTTCTTGTTATTATTTAGTGCCATTTCTTTTCCATTTAAAAAATTCCCTTTAACATTTCTTATAGGGCCAGTTTATTGGTGATAAACACCTTAAGCTTTTGCTTATCTGAAAAATTCTTTATCTCTCCTTTAATTCTGAGTGATAATCTTGTCAGGCAGCGATCTCTTAGTTTGATTTCTCCTTTAGGACTTCAAATATGTGATGCCACTTTCTTCTGACCTCAGGTTTTGCCTGAGAAATCTGATGATAGCTTTATTGGGTTTCCCCTGTATTTAACAAGTTGCTTTTCTCCTGCTGCCTTTCAGATTCTCTCCTTATCTTTAACTTTTATATTTTAATTAGAATATGTCTTGGTGTGGATCTCTTTGGTTCCTTTTTTTCTTTTTTTTTAACTCTCTTGGCTTCCTTGACATGGATTTCTATTTCCTTCCCCGTGTTAGAGAAGTTACGGCAACTATTTCTTTTCTATCCCTTTCTGTCTCTCTCTTCTCCTTCACAAATGTTATTCCAGTGAATGTTGTTCTGTTGGTCTCTTAAGTTATCTTCATTTTATGAAATTCCTTTCTCTATTTGCTTCTCTGTCTGGGTGAGTGTTAATGCTTTTGTTTTCCAGCTCCCTGATCCATTCTTAATTTCAGTATTCAACTGTTGAACTCCTCCAGTATATTTTTCAATTCAGTTACTATATTCTTTAGTTCTGTGTCTTCTGTTTTTTTGGGTTCTTTTCCTGTGTCTTCTGTTTGGTACTTTCTTATATTTTCTATGTCTTTGTTAAAGTTTTCACTGCGTCTTTCCATTCTTTTCCTGAGAGTTCATTGAGCACCTTTATGACCATTATTTTGATTTCTTTATCAGATAATTTATTTTCTTGTTATTACATTTAAAATATAAATGTCTCTTATAAGCATCTTTGTACTTTTTCTGAAACACTTGTTTTTCACTTACAGCGTGTAGGCAATTTACATTATTATAATTATTAAAATAGTTCTTATTATTTGTTTCCTATTTGGCTCATTAGTTTCTGTCTCCTTTTTTGTCTTCCTTTAGATTAATAGAGTAGCTTGTATCATTTAGTTTTTTCCTTTTATTAATTTGTTAGTTACATATATTTTGAGTGGGGTTTGTTGTGGGGTTTTGGGGATTTTTTGCTGGGTTTTTTTGGTGATTTATCCCAGGGTGCATTATAATATGCACCTGTTACCTTTTTAAATATTAATCATTTGTTTTGCCATTTCTCATAGTAACTTGGGGAGATTTTTAAATATTGCTTTTGACTATCGCTTCTTCCCATTCTGTTTTCTCTTTTTGCGGTTTACTTATACAGATAGTAGACCTTTTGAAAGTACGTCTCACATATATGGTTTGTCCTGTTTGTTCATTCTTTCTACTTTCTCTATATCAGTTTGTACCTTTTTTGTTTGTCTTTAATATTCTTACATTCTACATTCTACAGCATTTTTCCTTTTGACCTGTTTATGTTCTTTAATCCTGATAAATCTACCCATTTATAGATCTGAGTTCCAGCATATTGTAATTTTATGTGCTAATGTGTCCGTTTAATTTTTTCTAGATTTTTATTTTCTGTTGAAATTTTCCATCATTTCATCTATTTTTTTTAAACTTTCTTCTATTTTTTTGAATATATTCATTATGGTTTACTTTAAAGTTCTTGGCTGCAAACTCCCCATGCATCTGTTGTGGGGTTTTTCATCTGGTTTTTTTCCATCATAATATTGGATTCTATTTTCTTACATGCCAAATAATTTTTATAAATTTATTTTATACTTTAAAAAACCATTTTGTTTGTAGGTGACTTATCGTAGAATGTCTCCCTTTCTACCGAGAGGGAGAAAGTATGAGAAACTGATCACTCCAGTCCAGCCAGGAACTGATCTGGGTTAGAGCTGGGTTGAGAATAGTGGGTTTACATCCCTTTATTCCTGAGTGACAATAGGAGATTTAGCTCTGATAGTCATAGGGTCCAGCCTAGCTGACTTGCCTGTAGCCTAACCAATATAAGTCTCAAAAACTAGCAGATATCTTGAAGGGAAAACTAGCATTGTTCTATGGTCAGGCTTACTTCCCTAGCAGGTCTTTGTTTTTTAAGCACTATGAAGAATGCAAAAGATTTTACTCTGTCTTTAATCTTGTCTCATTTTACAGCCTTGTGTACAGCACCACGATCTAGTTCTAAGGAGAAAACAGCCATGTGTTCGAGTGTATTCAGATTTCTAATTTCTAAATGCCTAAAAGCTTTCTGGATTTTCCTCCCAGTAGAGTCTCTTCTCATAGAAAAGCTGATGATCAGCGCTTTGACCCAAATCAGCAAATACTCCCAGTAAGGATGGGTTAGTAGGTAGATGCAAAAAGCTAGAGAAGTTAGAGTTTAACTCAGAAATGTTTTCCCATTTCTAGAATTTTACTTTGTCTAATTTATTGCTTCTGTAGTTCTCCTATGTCTTTAAAGTAAGATTTTTGTAATTATCTGATTTTGTTTACTTGTTACTGTATGGTGTTGACCCGCTGTGACCTACTGTATTCTGCCCCAAAGCAGAACTCATTTATTATATAATTTTAACTAATTATTGCCAGGATATAGAAAAACTGTTTGTTTTGTGTATAAATCCTTTATTTATGAAACACTTTTATTATATCTAGTAGTATATTAGTTGATTAAACTTTAATAAAGTGAAATTATAAAGTAAAATCCTGTTGCCAGAATTCTGGTTTGTTTGTTTAATGTTTGATCTATCAGGCACTGTTGTAAATGCTTTAAAAATGCTAACTTGTTTTAATTTTCATTAAAAAAATATGAGGTAGGTATTATTATTGTCCCTGTTCCTAAGTGAGAAAAATGAGGCAAACAGAGTTTAAGTGGTATGCCAAAGTCACACAGCAACTAGAGGTGGAACCAATTCATACTCAGAATCTGGATTCTTTTATGATCATAAGAGTTGAAGTAGCATAGATGTATCTACATGAATACTGCAATCCCACTTAGGAACAGATTGCTTCAGTATGTTACTTTCCGATAACCCCTTTCTCTCTTTTATTTTTCCAAGTTTTTAAATTCCAGTTTGTTAATATAACAGTGTAATATTTATTTTAAGTGTAGAATTTAGTGATTCAACACCTACATACAGTACCTGGTGCTCATCACAAGTGCCCTCCTTAATCGCCATAACCTATTTAACCCATCCCCCCAACCACCTCCCCTCTGATAACCATCAGTTTGTTCTCTGTAGTTAAGATCTGTTTCTTGGTTTTCCTCTCTTTCTCCCCACACTATGTTCATTTGTTTTGTTTCTTAAATTCCATATGAGTGGAATCATACGGTATTTGTCTCCAACTGACTTATTTCACTCAGCACAAAACTCTCCAGCTCCATCCATGTTGTGTCAAATGGCTGAGTAATATTCTGTTATATATATATACATATATACATAGATATATATGGGTGTGTATGTGTGTGTATATACATACACACACCACATCTTCTTTATCCATTCATCAGTCAATGGGCATTTGGGCTCTTTCCATAATTTGGCTATTGTTGATAATGCTGCTATAAACATCAGGGTCCATGTATCCCTTCAAATTAGTATTTTTGTATCCTTTGGGTAAATGCCTAGGAGTGCAATTGCTGGATCATAGAATAGTTTTATTTTTAACTTTTTGAAGAACGTCCAGACTGTTTTCCGGAGTGGCTGTACCAGTTTCCATTCCCACCAATGTAATCGGGTTCCCCTTTCTCCACATCCTTGCCAACACCTATTATTTCCTGTGTTAATTTAAGCATTCAGACAGGTATGAAGTGATATCCCAGTGTAGTTTTGGTTCGTATTTCCCTGATGATTAGTGATGTTGAGCATCTTTTTATGTGTCTGTTGGCCATTTGTAATTCTCCCCTCTCTTAATTGGAAAGCTGTTCCTAAATTTCCTTAAATCTCTCATTCACCCATTTATTTATTCAATAATAATAATAATTTATTTAACACTTGTTCTTTTTATATGTTTAAACCGTTGGTTATGCCATCTAGTTTCATAGCTTTCGTTTGTGTTCTATTTCATAAATTAAACTTTTTATTGAAGTATAATATTCTATATGAGTTGCAAATTAAGAAAAGTATACAAATTATAGGTATGAAGCTTGATAAATTATCACAAAGTATAGTTGTTTTGTTGAAGTACATTTGGATTGTTTCCAGTTTGGGGCTGTTATGAATGCTGCTGCGGTATATGATCTTGAACATGTCTTTTGGTGCTTACATGTATGCATGGACGTTAGATATTCACCTAACAGGCTAGATATGACCTAGAAATACTAGTTCATAGAGTATGGAAATGAATAATTTTACTAGATTCTGCAGTTTTCCCAGGTAGAGGTATATATTTATAGTCTCATCATCATTTTATGAGAACTCCAATTTGCTTCACATTCTCACTAACATTTAGTACTGTCAGTCCTTTTTAATTTCTATTTTCCCAATGACTAATGATATTGAGCATCTTGTTACATATTTATTGGCCATTTGGATATCCTCTTTTGTGAAGTAACTGTACATGTCTTTCACTTCTAAAAGATAAGGTTAACTGTATTTTCCTTATTTATTAATAGGTGTTCTCTAAATGTTCTGGATATGCGTCCTTTGTTTGATATATGTATCGCAGATTTATTCTGCCACTCTGTTGCTTCCCTGTTTACTTTCTTAAAAGTGTCTTTGATGAATAGAAATAATTTTAAAATAGGTCATATTGTCAGTCTTCTCAATTATAGTTAGTATTTGTTGATTAAATGAATGACCCTGAAAATGTTCATTGTCTAGTAGAAGAGACAATTTTGTTTTATTATCAAATGTAATTTCTATATTAAATATATGTATAAAATATTTTTATAGTACAGAGGAGGCAGTGACTAACTCTGGCTAGAGGGTCAAGGAATTCTTCATGGAGAATATGATGGAAAGGCCTTCTAAAGAAAAAAAATGTGAAAAATGACACTTAACATTAATAAACATTGTTTTTGAGAAGTACAGGTCGAGGGATTATTAACAATTGCAGGGGATGAGACTGGAAAGTTAGGTTGGAGTCACATTGTAAATGATTTGAATGTCTTAGCGAAGCTTCTAAAAATTTTGAAGCAAAGACATTTCCAGATTTATTTCAGAGGATTTATTTTCCTTATCACAGAGTTTGAAGGAGGTATAGAGGCAGAGGCCAAATACTTAGGATACTCTATACCAACCTGGATGAGCAATGATAAAGACAAGGTTCATGTCAGTGGCAACAGTAATGGAAAGTATGGAAGGTATATCACAATGGTTAATAAAACAGGCTCTGCACCTTAATTGGATTGTGACCTTGTGTGTATTTTAACCATTCTGTGTTTTCCTAAAAATGCAGATAACCAAAGCCTACCTTTGTTGAATTACAATACCTACCTACTTTTGTTGTGAGAATTAAATGTAAAGTACTTAGCACAGTACCTAGTACATAGTAAACACACAATGACAACTATGTGGTATGATCCTAGTAGACTTGAGTAATGAGGAATAGAAATGGAATTTAATTCAGGTTTTTAGCTTAGACAACTTCATGGAAGATAATGCCAATCTTTGAGCGAAGGAATTCAGAGGAAGAATGCTATTGGGGGGGGATTGATGAATGTTGGTGGTCTTCAAAGCATACGAGTAAGATCCTGCATCTGAAAATTTATTCAATCCCCTAACCAAGTAATTTAGTGGTTTTGTCTGATTCATTCACTGTTGGTGATTTTCATCTTTTTCTTTTTTTTTTTTCTTCTGGTACTATTCACTTCATTGAGAGTTCCTTTTCCTATGCTATCTTCTCACAGTAAGAGAATCTGAGAGGAATGATGGGAAAAAATACATACATTTTAAGTATAATAAATATTGAATTTATACAGGTCTTCTCTCTACTATATTTCTGATCATTTAGTCCCCCCACCTTTTTTTTTTTACCCAGAACTTACCATTACTCATTGTATAATGTGGAAAAGGTAATTTTCTTGTCAATATCAGAACAATTTGATTTGTAGTTCTTGACTCTTTTGGAAAAGATACCTGTATTTTTTGCTGCCTATAGATAGATCAATGTTCTATATTTCTTTTACTAATTATTACATAATATTTATACAGAAGCATGGCTAAAATTCTACCAGAATAGTATACTTTCTTTAACCTTTCTAAAATCAATTTCCTCAGCTATTTTTACCGATAGACATTTAAATTATATTTTAACATCTTAGAGATTCTTTTTATCGCTCATATTCTAATGGAAAACAAAACCACAGTGACAGTTATTACTATAAGAGTTACTATAAATCAGACCTTTTATGTTCCACATAGTACTAAATATGAGTGAATAAAACCGTTCCAGATAGTTTTCATTAAGGAGATTTTTAAGTAGGGATGCCTGGGTGGCTCAGTCGGTTAAGTGTCTTCCTTTAGCTCAGGTCATGGTCCCAGGGTCCTGGGATCAAGTCCTGCATTGGGCTCCTTGCTCAGCAGGGAGCCTGCTTCTCCCTCTGCCTCTGCCTCTCCCCACTGCTAGTTCTCTCTTTCCAAAAAATAAATAAAATCTAAAGAAAAAAAGGAGATTTTTAAGTAGAATTAAAGTAATTACATAATATATGTTATCCATGCCTAATTATTTGTCTAGTTATACTCATCCTGGAATAATTTGTTCAAAGGAAAACACACATCATATATAAAACTTTGTCAGAAGTATTTCACTGAAATTTGAGAGAAGGTGATATAATTGTGACAGAAATTTTTCTATTTCCTGCCCATTATATAATTTCAATATGAAGATGTAGTTTCACATCATATTCTTGCATTAGTATACACAGAAACTTGTAATAAATAATGTCATTTGACCAAGTATCTTTGCTTCCTTAAGAAGTTTCATTAATGTGTGTGGATGTACACATGTGTGCATACAAACAGGCACCTTTTAAGTTTTTATTCTGTATCCAGACTTATAGTAGATGCTTTTCATGTTCTCATTTACTTTATACTTTCTAACAGTGACCCAAGTTTCAAAGAGTTTTAGCAACTTGCCTGTGGAACCAAAACTAGTTAGTCGACTAAAACTGAAAGAACAGACACCCATATATGTCAACACCCTTTCCATTACCTTTTATTCTACCCTCACAGTTAGAAAATTTATGAAAGTAAATGTTGTTGGTTATAAATAAAAAAAAAACTAAAAGCATAAGTATTAGTAGGGTTTTCAAATTAAAATATAAAGACTATTGGTTGAACTGAAAATGATTAGAGTTAGCTTATTCGTGACATATTGTCAAAATGAAAAAAGTTATATTTACCCGGGTATGTTGGGATGCAAGCGTGGTTCAATATTCACAAATCAATCAGCGTGATACATCATATCAACAAGAAAAGACTCAGGAACCATATGATCCTCTCAACTGATGCCGAAAAAGCATTTGACAAAATACAGCATCCTTTCCTGATTAAAACCCTTCAGACTGTAGGAATAGAGGGTACATCTCTCAATCTCATAAAAGCCATCTATGAAAAGCCTACTGCAAATATTATTCTCAATGGGGAAAAGCTGGAAGCCTTTCCCTTAAGATCAGGAACTCGACAAGGATGCCCACTCTCGCCACTATTATTCAACATAGTACTAGAAGTCCTTGCAACAGCAATCAGACAACAAAAAGGGATAAAAGGTATTCAAATCGGCAAAGAAGAAGTCAAACTGTCTCTCTTCGCAGATGACATGATACTCTATATAGAAAACCCAAAAGAATCCACTCCCACACTATTAGAAGTTATAGAACAATTCAGTAATGTGGTGGGATACAAAATCAATGCTCAGAAATCAGTTGCATTTCTATACACGAATAACGAGACCGAAGAAAGAGAAATTAGGGAATCCATCCCATTTACAATAGCACCAAAAACCATATGTTACCTTGGAATTAACTTAACCAGAGACGTAAAGGACCTATATTCTAGAAACTATAAATCACTCTTGAAAGACATTGAGGAAGACATAAAAAGATGGAAAGATATTCCATGCTCATGGATTGGAAGAATTAACATAGTTAAAATGTCCATGCTACCCAGAGCAATCTACATTTCCAATGCTATCCCGATCAAAATACCGAGGACATTTTTCAAAGAACTGGAACAAATAGTCCTTAAATTTGTATGGAAACAGAAAAGGCCCCGAATCTCCAAGGAACTGTTGAAAAGGAAAAACAAAGCTGGGGGCATCACAATGCCGGATTTCGAGCTGTACTACAAAGCTGTGATCACAAAGACAGCATGGTACTGGCACAAAAACAGACACATAGACCAATGGAACAGAATAGAGAACCCAGAAATGGACCCTCGGCTCTTTGGGCAACTAATATTTGATAAAGCAGGAAAAAACATCCAGTGGGAAAAAGACAGTCTCTTCAATAAATGGTGCTGGGAAAATTAGACAGCTACATGCAAAAGAATGAAACTTGACCACTATCTCACACCATACACAAAAATAAACTCCAAATGGATGAAAGACCTCAATGTGAGACAGGAATCCATCAAAATCCTAGAGGAGAACATAGGCAGCAACCTCTACGACATCGGCCAAAGCAACCTTTTTCATGATACATCCCCAAAGGCAAGAGAAACAAAAGATAAAATTAATTTATCGGACTTCATCAAGATTAAAAGTCTCTGCACAGCCAAGGAAACAGTCAGAAAAACTAAGAGGCAGCCCACAGAATGGGAGAATATATTTGCAAATGACACTACAGATAAAGAACTGGTATCCAAGATCTACAAAGAATTTCTCAAACGCAATACACGAGAAACAAATAAACAAATCAGAAAATGGGCAGAAGATATGAACAGACACTTTTCCAATGAAGACATACAAATGGCTAACAGACACATGAAAAAATGTTCAAAATCATTAGCCATCAAGGAAATTCAAATCAAAACCACACTGAGATACCACCTTACGCCAGGTAGAATGGCAAAAATAGACAAGGCAAGAAACAACAATTGTTGGAGAGGATGTGGAGAAAGGGGATCCCTCCTATATTGTTGGTAGGAATGCAAGTTGGTACAGCCGCTCTGGAAAACAGTGTGGAGGTCCCTTAAAAAGTTAAAAATTGAGCTACCCTATGATCCAGCCATTGCACTACTGGGTGTTTACCCCAAAGATACAGACATAGTAAAGAGAAGGGCCATATGCACCCCAATGTTCATAGCAGCATTGTCCACAATAGCTAAATCGTGGAAGGAGCCGAGATGCCCTTCAACAGATGACTGGATTAAGAAGTTGTGGTCCATATATACAATGGAATATTACTCAGCTATCAGAAAGAACGAGTTCTCAACATTTGCTGCAACATGGACGGCACTGGAGGAGATAATGCTAAGTGAAATAAGTCAAGCAGAGAAAGACAACTATCATATGATTTCTCTCATCTATGGAACATAAGAACTAGGATGATCAGTAGGGGAAGAAAGGGATAAAGAAAGGGGGGTAATCAGAAGGGGGAATGAAACATGAGAGACTATGGACTATGAGAAACAAACTGAGGGCCTCAGAGGGGAGGGGGGTGGGGGAATGGGATAGACAGGTGATGGGTAGTAAGGAGGGCACGTATTGCATGGTGCACTGGGTGTTATACGCAACTAATGAATCATCGAGCCTTACATCGGAAACTGGGGATGTACTGTATGGTGACTAACATAATATAATAAAAAATCATTAAAAAAAATACCTGGGTATGTATGTGCATCTCTGTGTACGCATGTGTATTTATTTATGTATCGAAATTTGTATGGAAGGATGATTAACATAAGTTTAAAATGGGTTATCTTTGCTAAATTTTTAGTAATTTTTTCAAATCTTCATACCTTTTATGTAGATTGAATTATTCTTGTCTTTTTAATAAGTATGTTCTTTAGAATAAAAAAATCACAGACTATTCTCTTTTGGGGCCAAAAAATTAGAAGCAGAATAAAAAATAGGAATAGGTTAAAATACAAAACATTTATGTTTTCACCAACTATCATTTCTAGAACCTACTTTACAATTATGAAACAGATGATATATTTAATCAAATTTCTTTCACATAGCCACTCATTTTGTTTTCATATTGCCTATTCTACAACAGTGAGTAGAATGGCTTGAAATGCCAAACTCATAGAGGTGGTACTAAATTTTATTGATAAATAAAATAATGAGTGTTTAACTTGCTTTAAACTTAAACCTTTAAAGTTCTAGTCCAGTATTGCTCAGTAGCGCTTATCAGAAGCTCCTATCTGTTATCATAAATAGCAGTTATAAATTCTGGATTAAACAAAAACATAACCATCTGAAAGCACTGAATAGTAACCAAAAGTAAGAAGATTCTGTCATTTGGAAGAATGCTGTAGTCGAATAACACATTTTTATAACTTTTAACCTGAGAGTAGGTCCCAGTCTGGCCTACCTAGCAGCTAAAACCTACAAGCTTACTGGCTAGAAGAACAGAATTTGGGACAACCACGACTGCTTTAAAGTGATGGAAGGGTGGGGAAGATATCCTGTAAAGGAAAGAGGCAAAGAGAGGAGTTTCAAATTCTGTAAATAAGTGTAGGTTTCTGGCTGACCTCTGAACCTTGAATGTGCTGGGTAAACTACGAGCAGCACAATTAGGACTAAAGGAATTTAATTGAATTTTGAATTGCCATTCACTACAGAACAGATGGAGTTTGCAGTTCAATCTACCCAAGTCATCTACTTACTAAATTAAAAACAAATCAACATTCTTCAAAACAGTATAGCAAAACCCAGTGTCCCTTCAGCATATCATTCACCATGTCCATAATACAGTCCAGAATTATTTAACATGTTAAGAAACAAGAAAATGTGACTCATTCTCAAGGAAAAAGGTAATCAACTGTCACTAACCCGAAGATGACCCAGCTATTTGGATTAACAAAGATTCTTTTTAATTAACAAAGATTTTTAAAGCGGTTCTGTAACCAGCCTCAACGAGTAAAGGACAATATGCTTGTAATGAATGAAGAGATATAAAATCTTAGCAGAAAAAATAGAAAATATTAAAAAGAACCAAATGAAAATTGTAGAACTGAAAAATACAGTTGCTGAAAAGTGTTTTGAAAGTATCTTTTTATCTTTAAATTCGGAGTTCCACATGAGCCAGTTTAAGATTAATGGTAATACAATCATGTAATAAATATATAATTATTAAATAAAACTTTAAAGCATGTTGGTTTAGCTTACAAACCAGTAAGATTCATGACTATTTGTGTTTGGAAAGTTTTGATATTGTTCATTAGTGGAACTATACTGTAGGAATTATAAGTACAATAAAGGAAAAATTGGAAAATCTTCATAATTCTTATTCAAAAAAATAATCTTTGGGTGCAAGATAGCAACCACACTAACAATAATGTATTGTTTTACCTTGGCAAATTTCTTAAATATTATCTATTGATTTCTAATTAATAATGAACAGTAGTAGAATAGCTAGTTTTAGAGCTCAAAGCTCCCATCCCTCTGCAGAAATTATTAAAACCAACTTTTTCAGCACTCCATTTCAGAAAACAAAGTTTTATAATAACCAAGCAAACACTGCTTTAAGAATGTTGATCTGTTTGGGTGATAAAAAGGTTTTTAAAATAGATAGTGGTGATAGTTGTACTATAACGTGAATGTAATATTACTGAATTGTACACTTAAAAATGGTTAAGATGGCAAGTTTTAGTACATAAATTTTTTTTTACCATCAAAAATTTAAAAAAAAAGAATGATCTACTAGTAAATGCTATAACATGTGCGAAATTTGAAAACATTATGCTAAGTGAAAGAAGTCAGTCGGAAAAACCGCATATTGTGTGAATTCAGTTTTGTGAATGTCTAGAATAGGCAAATCCTTAGGAAGTAAATTTGTGATTATCCGGGCCCTCTCAGTTAGAGGAGGAATGACTGCTAATATTTACCGGGCTTCCTTTTGGAGTGTTGAAATGTTCTAAAATTGAATTGTGGTGATTACACAACCCTGTGAATATACTAAAGACCATTGAACTATATACTTTTTTAAAACTATTTTAAATCAATTACCATGTAATATATTATTGGTTTCAGAGGTACAGGTCTGTGATTCATCAGTCTTATGTAATACTCATTGCTCATTACATCACATACCTTCCTTAATGTCCATTAGCCTGTTACCCCATCCCTCCACTCCTTCCCCTCCAGCAACCCTCAGTTTGTTTCCTATGATTAAGAGTCTCTTACGGTTTGTCTGCCTCTCTGGTTTCGTCTTATTTTATTTTTTCCTCTCTTCCCTGATGATCCTCTGTTTTGTTTCTTAAATTCCACATATGAGTGAGATCATATGATAATTGTCTTCTTCTAATTGGCTTATTTTGCCTAGTATAATACCCTGTAGTTCCATCCACTGAAGGTATACTTTAAATGGATGCCTTTATGATATATGAAATATATCCCAAAATAGCTCTTCTAAAAAAATATGGTCTCACACAAATACGCAGGGTTTTTGTTTTTTTTAAAGATTTTATTTATTTGAGAGAGAGAGAGAAAGAGCACAAGCCAGGGGGGAGAGGCAGAGGGACAGGGAGAAGCAGATTCCCGGCTGAGCAGGTAGCCCAACTGGGTGCTTGATGCCAGGACGCTGGGATCATGACCTGAGCCAAAGGCAGATGCTTAACTGTCTGAGCTACCCAGGTGCCCCCAAATACTCAGTTTTATTTGTTTGTTTTGTTTTGTTTTGTTTTACATAAACCTAATCCATGGGATGGGCCAGTGAGAAAATGTAAAGGTTAAAGAATTGTTAAGTAATAATTTAATACAGATCTTAAGTGCATATAATTAGTTTTATAATTTCTGGTCTTAATATATTTGGGGTAGATCAGGGTATACTGGTGTCAGTAAACAAGAAGATAGCCAAGAAATACTAAAGAATATTTACATTTACACTGTTTACTAGGTATCATACCAGTAGTGGCTGAATGTGAATGATTATATCATGTGGCCTGCTAGAGCAGTTTTACTTAATTTTTTGGAGGTTATGGATATTTTGATTCCTGTCCCTCAGGCAGATCTTCATACATATATACTTTTGAATGTGATTTTATATAAGAAATATAAGCCATGGACCGTGATAAGAACATAGACCCTTGTTCTAATGAAGTAGTCTGAATTGGATAAAAGAATGAGGAATTTTTGGGGCGCCTGGGTGGCTCGGCCGTTAAGCGTCTGTCTTCGGCTCAGGTCATGATCCCGGATTCCTGGGGTCAAGCCCCGCATTGGGCTCTGTGCTCGGCGGGAAGCCTGCTTCTCACTCTCACACTCCCCTTGCTTGTGTTCCTTCTCTCACTGTTTCTCTCTGTCAAATAAATAAATAAAATCTTTCAGAAAAAAAAAAGATGAGGAATTTTTGAGTGAGAACATTAATATAAAATAGGCATCACAAGAAAAATAATGTAAGACAATTACACAGTTACAATAATGAAAGGAAGAACACTCTGGAACTATGGTTAAAAATGGGTAAACAGCTGAGAATCTAGAGACCAGAGTTTTATTACTGCTATCTGCCACTACTGATGGAACAAATCTCTGTCTGTAGAACAAAATTTGTTGGTAAAGCATATGAATAGAGGATAATGAATGGGAAGATAATGCTATCACAAATAGTGATAGCAAAAATATAACCATATTATAATGAACATCTATGCTAGCTTTCTTAGCATCCCAACTGTTCATTCTAATATTATTTTGCATTACCTTATAGAGGCATGGGAAATATACTCTTCAGGGGGGAAAAAGCATAGAGCAAATATAATTTTAAAACCCTATAGTCATTTTTAATTAATCATTAAAAAGATTAACTTCCAAGGTTATGTTTCCCTGAAGCAAGAGTTTTTGTTTTCCATTGAGATTTGACAATCTTAGTGTGGAAAGTCAAAGAAGATTTCACCATCCCTTTTTCTCTTAAACCTTTTTTTTTTAAGATTTTATTTATTTGAGAGAGAAAGAGCACATGAGCGGGGGGAGGGGAGTGGGCAGGGAGGGCGGGCAGGCTGGCAGAGAAGCAGACTCCCTGCTGAGCAGGGAGCCTGATGTGGGGCTTAATCCCAGGACCCTGAGATCATGACCTGAGCCAAAAACAGACACTTAACCTATTGAGCCACCTACACATCCTTTATCTTAGATCTTGTAATATTTTTAATATCTCAACAAATCCACACATATTGTATTAAGAGTTATTTCAAAGAGTCAACCTTGGAAGTAGCGTGTTTTAATATTTCTATTGGCTATGTTGATCATGCAATTCAGAAAATGCTTACTAAACTTCTTGATCATAAGTTGGTCATTATCAGGCTGGTCACATATATTTCTATTTAGTGTGCTATCTCTGTAGAATGGAAATTAATATTCTTACCATTATCTCATGGGATAAGCAAATTTGTCCTCATCCTGCTGACTTTTTTTAGTAGTGAGCCACAGTATAATCAACCTACATTTTGAAACCAAAGGAATCCATATTTTATCTGTAGTAGAAAAGGAATGGTGTTGCAGGTAACACACACACACACAGACACACACACACACAAACAGTTGAGCAAAACCTGAAGACTGTAGCAGTATGTTCTATATGTGAATGTTATTTCTCAGTTGTGTTTAACAACTTTTAGTTCAAACTTAGTATGCTAAAGAGGTAAATGGTTCTCTCTCCCTGTTTTTAAAGTTCTCTGAGATTTGATTCAAATATATTGAATATTCAATACTGACCTACTCTCAAACTATTGGTGTTAAATCTCCATTTTCTTGTGTTTTGATACAGAGCAAACTAATCCTAGAATTCTAAGAGAAATTTTGTTGAGAAGGTTTTTTGTTTGTTTTCCATATTTCACCCATTCTCTTCTCCTAGGTAGCAAATACCTGGCTGATTGGAAAAAGCCTAATACTGCATCACTTGATTATTCTGTTTTGCACTTTATCTTCCATTTAGAAATGACATTTGATTTTGGCCTTTCAGAGTTAGTGATAAAAGGATTACCATGAACCCTGATTCTGCCTGGGTCTTCTAAGGTGATTAAGTTTGTGGAAAGCTTCCCGTTTAGGCAGTCTAACCCTGACATAAATAATGTTGAAAAAATAACAAAAGAAACCATTTATTTAGCATTTACTGTGTGCTACTCTGTCATGTGCTTAACTTAGATCAGTGAGATTCCATCAATAGGAGCAAATCCTTGGTATTCTGTGAAGGAATTGAGCTTACTAACTCCTCATCACAATACCATGTTCCCATGCTTTGTGATGAGTGCAGAATATGGACCCAGGTTACCTTCATTCAGAACAATACACTGGAGATACCCAAGCACAAATTAAATTTTTTTGGATAAGTAGGCATATGATGAAGTTACATCTACTTATTTCTATTTATTTGAATAGCGGGAAGATTAATATATTATTATCTAGTAAAGCTGAGAAAATTCTATTGACAAAAAGAATTTATAAAGTACAAAAAAAAGGATTATCATAAATAACAGTAATCTGCTATTCAGAACCATTTGAAACAACCACTGGAAGGTCCTTACATTAATTAAGGTAAACAATAAATAGAACTCTAATCATTCACGTTCTTCAAAATACCTTTATGAACAATACATATAGTATTTGAATATTATAGTACTTGGTGTTTAAATGAATAGAATTAAACTGAAATTGGTCTAAAGATTAAGCATCAAAAGACTTGAGTAAAAGAAGAGCCCTCACTTTCTGAAAAGGAGAAAGATACAACTAGCCTCAAATGGCACTCTGAGTTGACATTTATGGTGGGAGTGTGAGAATATCAAATGATAACTTGAAATACAACAAAATCTCAGTTTGGGGATCTTCACTGGGCCAGAGGTGTCCTAAAACTTATATAAACAAACGTATATTTTAAGAATATATGTTATAAATGCATATAATGTTTATACATATGTAAATGGAAAATATGAATGTATGAACAATAATGCATGGATACTCCTTGGATAAAGATACCTCCTTACCATGTGACTCTACAACCCCCAAATATCCTACAAACCCTTATACTTTTCATTTAAGTAATCACTTGCTGTGTGCTTTACTCTAGTAGATGATAACTATTGTTTGCTTTTGTTTTTTGAAGAACTTGGTGAAAGCTTCAGTTACATTAACAAATATTTAGGAAACAGTTTCACTGTTTTCTCCAGTGGAGAAAAGTGGGTTTTTGGGGAAGGTTTTAAAGAAATAAGTGATTTGGAGTAGATTCTCAAAGCCAAAAGGACCAGGGAGGGAGATTTCTAGTTCAGATAACATGAATAGAGAAGAGATAATGGACAAGGAGTAGGAGAATCTGCCTAGAAAAATAAATGAGAAGTTAATTCATTAAACAACTTTGGGGGAAAAGACATGAAAGAAGATCTTAGGAAAATTTTCATAAAATATAAAAGCATGCTTAAGATACTTAGATACTTAAAATTGCTTGCATTATGTTATTTTGTTAGTGGAAATTATTTGTGTCATTTATAAAAAAACTAACAACTGCACACTTAAAAAAATAGGAAACCAAGATCCTTATCCATTTAAAAATGTTCCCTTTGAAGACTTTTAGTGGCTTTTGAACTCATTTGTTAAAAATATTTTTAAAGTAACATCTTCCAATTATTTTATATTTTTCATTAAAGTATAATTGACACACAATGTTACATTAGTTTCAGGTGTACAACATAGTGATTCAACAAGTCTATACCTTCTGCTATGCTTATAAGTGTAGCCATCATCTGTCAGCATAGAATGCCTTTGTAATACCATTGACCATATTCTCTGTGCTGTACCTTTTATCCCCATGATTTACTCATTTCATAACTGAAAACCTGTATCTCCCACTCCCCTTCACCCATTTTGCCCATTTCCCACACCACCCCCAATTATTTTATAAGAACAACTCATTAATATCATGAAAGATGGAAGTTTACTAACCCCATTTCAAAAAGTCATTTGCATATTTGTTCAATGAGATTGAAAAATGAATGCTGTGTAAGTGATTTTGTTAAGTATAACTAATGTACTTCTTTCATGTCAGTGTATTTTTTAAAACTATATTTTACTTTTTAATTACTGTAACACAAAATACCAAACCAAGATTTTCTAAAATAATGTATATTCAATCATATTATGTGCGTAAAATATTGGTGAGAAAAATATTTTTACACAATTACTAAAATAAAAGCTATTTTAAGTATGTTGTCTTTATCTCATCTTTTAAAATTTCTTGTGTGACATGCTGAATATGTTTTAGCATAACATTCAGAATTTGCTTTCCTGATAGAAATGTCTGATAACATTCAGAAATTGCTTTACTGATACAGATCAGAATTTTAGAGATCACTCTTATAGAGGAAGAGATATATAAACAAGTAAATTTCAGTAAAATATGAAAAGTGCTCTCCCAAAGGAATGACTGGTAATATACACAGGGAACAAATGGCCTGGAGGAGTCAGAGGAGACTTTAATAAGATGTCCTAGTGCTGTGTCTCATTAAGAATAGATAGGAATTTCTTAGGTGGTTAAATCAGACTCTTTAATAAACCAAAGAAAACGTGACATTTCCCAAATGATTTTATATTGTTGAGGTCTCCTTAATTCAGTGATTCATGTTTCCATCGATAAATGTAAAGGAAGGAAAAATCTATTGTTATAGATGAGTATGAGACTTTAATTATATGTATAGAATGGTGGCTTGTCTAAACTTACTTTCTCTTAGCTCTGTTACTGTCCCATTTTTCTCTTTTTTGGGTTCTCTAGCCTTGGGCAAGAGAAAAATATTGCTAAGAATCTCTATAGTGATGGTTTTCATTTGGTCAATGTAAAGAAAATGTTACATATTCATAAATACATATAATATCTGCAAAATAGTTTTCTTAAGATGGCCGCACCTCTTTCATAGCACTAACCATGATATATTGAGGTACATATTAATTTGTTCATACCTCTGAGCTCATTGACATCAAGGGCATTTGTCATGCATTTTTTTTCATTCCCACATTTTCCTGGCACATAGTAGGCATTGGTATGTTTTTAATTTAAGTTCATCCAATGAACATATAGTGTATTATTAGTTTCAGAGATAGAGTTCAGTGATTCATCAGTTGTATATAACACCCAGTGCTCATCACATCACATGCGCTCCTTAATGTCCATCACCCAGTTACCAGCAACCCTCAGTTTGTTTCCTATGAGTGAGAGTCTCTTATGGTTTGTCTCCCTCTCTGATTTCATCTGTTTTATTTTTCCCTCCCTTCCCCTATGATCCTCTGTTTTGTTTCTTAAATTGCACATATGAATGAGATCATATAATAATTGTCTTTCTGATTGATTTATTTTGCTTAGTTAGCATAATACCCTCTAGTTCCATCCACGTCATTGCAAATGGCAAGATTTCTTTTTTTTTTTTTTTTTTTTTGGCTGAGTAGTAATCCATTGTGTATATATATCCCACATCTTTATCTATTCATCTGTCGATGGACATCTGGGCTCTTTCTATAGTTTAGCTGTTGTGGACATTGCAGCTATAAACGTCGGGGTGAAGGTGCCCCTTCAGATCACTACATTTGTATCTTGGGATACCCAATAGTGCAATTGCTGGGTTGTAGGGTAGCTCTATTTCACCTTTTGAGGAACTCCATACTGTTTTAGGCATTGGTATGTTTCTTAAACTGAATGATTAAAATTGAGATTTCATGGCAATTTATTTAAACCTAATTCACATCAAGTTTACTTTCAAAACTATTTTGAAGATTATTGTGTAGGATGTGTAGACTTATGACTAATAAAATACAATCAAATATACATTGAAAATAGCCTGAAAAAGAGGGGGGTGCAAAGATGCTAACTAGGAAAGTAGTTGTATTTGTACTGTATTGTTGCATTAAAACCACCATAAGACTTAGTGACAGCAATGATTTATCATTTCTCACAAATCTGTGGGTTTGCTGGGCTTAGCTGGGTGTATTTTCTTCTGGTTTTACTTGGTGTCATTCATGTGGCTGAAATAATTTGTCAGCTGAGGCTGGAGAAGCTAAGATGGCTTCATTCAGATGTCAGGGGCCTTGGTGCTATCTGTTCTGCTAAGCTTTCCCTCCACATGTTCTGTCTTCATTCCGTTATTTACACTGGACTTCCTTTCATGATAATAGAAGTTTACCAAGAGAGTGAAGGCAGAAGATGTGAGACCTTTTGAGAACTTGGCTTGAGAGCTCATACACCATGATTTTTGCCCTTGTCAGAGTTTGGCCCCGATGCAGAATTGGTGCAAATAGACTCCACCTTTTGACAGGAGGATTTATAAAGAATTATAAAGAATATGTAGCTATATTTAACCTACTACAGTAGAACGTGCATAGTTGTTGCATATAAAATTTGTTTCTGAGCTGGGTGAAAATGAGGGGAAAATAAGACATTAAGATTATCAAAATAAAGAACAAATACCAGAAAATTCAATTTGTAAAATCCCTTTATTTTTTAATAATACCTGCAAATTTTAAAGAATTTGAAAATTGCAAAAGAAAATTAAAAAGGAATTAAAATTAAAATGTACCACAAATCTAATTACAGAAATAACTGTTATAAGTTGTAAAACATTTCATCTTTCTATTCCTATGTTACTGATAGAAGAATGGATGGGTGCTTAACTGAATGAAAGAAATAGCTATACAAAACCAAAATAGTACTCTCAAGATAAGACAGAAGCATTTTATTTCGTTTAAATACAAAAAAAAGAAAGTGAATGTCAGAGCATGTTATATGTTATGTGCTAAACAGAGATCTCTCTAAAGTTTAAAAATAAGGGAAGTTATTAATAAGTTAGTCATATTTTTTACTATCTTTTTAAACTTTGGGTTTGATCAAACCTCTGCTATGAAAGATAAGGATATTAGCACTACTATATAACCTATTATCTTCATACCATCAAATGTCTGATTATTATCAGAATTACAAAACAATTACAAAAACAAAACCCGATTGAACCATATCTAGTCTTGAGACTGAACTTATTTCAGAAACCATTGCAGAGATGTAGAAAGAAAGATAAAGTAAGCCCAGACTGTATCAGATCTGGACAGACTTGAACAGAGAAAAATGGAGAAATAAAAAAAAAAATAGAGACAATTTACAGTCTTTGTTGGAGGGCTCTGCTTTTCCCTCTGAGATTTTTTTTAAATATCCAATATTAGGCTTTTTTATAAGCTCTCAATTTATGGTATTTCCTGTGTTTCATTTATTTTTAAGACTTTGATGCTTTCTTCCTCATTTTCTATACTGCATAAAATAAATACCCCAACTGCAGTGTGTTTTGATCGTAACAAATCTGTTCCATAAATTGCACTTCAAAATTTTCTTCTTGATTGCTGAAATGAATCTGCATTTCCTCACTCTTTATAAGGAATTTGGGTATGTGGATTTGGGTATGTCTTGAGCAGGCAGGTAAGTTCTTCTGCATGTGACAATGTTACTGTTTTCTTTCAGGAAACCCTGATAGATTGGTGTGATGAAAAGGAACTTAACTTGATATTAACAACTGGAGGAACAGGGTTTGCACCACGAGATGTCACTCCAGAGGTGAGATAGTATGTGCCTTTCTCATATTCAAGAAGTAGGCTATTCATGTTATTTTTAATCTTTTTTACTATGTTTTATATTATTTTTATAATTTTGCTAGACAGAACAAGAGACTTGTGGTTCTAAGAATGTAAAAACTTTGCTGTGGAAGAACTGTTAAATAAAAAATATTTCTTGATTTCTTTTCTTTGGACTTATACACATGATATAAAATGAGGAAGATTGAACTGGTCCAGAAGGTAATTTGCTTTTTTGTTCAGTGGTCTGTGATATTAGCTAAACTTCAGGCATGTTGCCAAAGGAGGTGATAGCAGAACTCTAACTCTTAGCATGGCATCTGGTCTGATGTACTTTGTTAATGTAATTCAAAATGTATCTGATTTCTGTTTTCTGTCATTGGTCTTAAAGCACAGGAAATTGACTGTGATAGAATATATATACCAAATTTACAGTACTTTTGAAGAGAAAGGATTACAAAGTCCATAATTCTAATGTGAATTTAAATGCAGAATTTAATAAGCCAAAAAGCAGAATTAATGTCTAGGCTTTATGCCACAAGAATCACCTTAAACCTTTGCATAAGAAGAAAAATTAGGGAGAGAATGAAGAGTAGGCAGTAATCAGGGATACAGGGGAAAGAGTCTTTTTTTTTTTTTTTTTTAAGGAATCCATAAACGTCAGAGTCACATGCAAACTTATATTACCACTTGTCATATTGTTTCCTTTACCTCCCAAAAAAGTGTTTGCTGTCTGAATTTCAACTTATTTGTCTTTCTATTTTCAAACCAATACATAATTGTATCTAACTACTTTATTAACACAAGACACTTCTGCTCTCCATCTATTAAATATTTACTGTACACCTTACTCTATCATAGTAGTTTTCAAACTTTAGCCTGCACCACAATCAAACTAAGGACTTGTTAAAACAGATTGTTGGACCTACCCACAGAGTTTCTGATTCGGTAAATCTGCAGTGGGTCCTAAGAATTTGTGTTTCAAACAAGGTCCCAGGTGATGCAGATTTTGCTGGCCCATAGACCATACTTTCAAACTTTGAAAACCACAGTTCTAGTACATGAAATGGAAATTTTTTTTAACAAATTGTAAAATATTTTCTTTCTTCTATGTAAAAATTATGATTATATCTCAGAGTCCATAGTCTCTCAGAGGAGAGGGGTGTGGGGGAATGGGATAGGCTGGTGATGGGTAGTAAGGAGGGCACATATTGCATGGTGCACTGGGTGTTATACGCAACTAATGAATCATCGAACTTTACATAAAAAACCAGCGATGTACTGTATGGTGACTAACATAATATAATAAAAAAACATTAAAAAATTATAATTATATTATTTTATTTTAATTATATCATATTATTTTTAAATTATATTATTATAATTAGACTTATAAATTAATTTGTTTTTAAAGCAATCAGAATAGAGTTGTATTGGGAAAGTGTTAACTTCAATTGCTCAAAAAAGAAGTCATTCTTACATAATAAGCTTCTGGGTGTTAAGGAGGAATGGTCCTTTGGCCAGTTTTTACATTTGTTTTAGACTGTGAGACTAACTTAAAAAGTACAATTGGAGGGAAGTCATCTCTTGTAGAGGTGTGTTTGTGTTTTGTTTGTAAGAAAATTGCTTACATATGTGAAGACATTGATTTTTGGGGTTTGGTCATTGTGTTAAATATTTGAAGTAAATGACCTTGGCTTTATATGTCCCTATTTTTTCTGTGATGATTTAATGTTTTCATATTATTTCTTTTTATATCAGAAAATAAGTTACTATGGAATTCATTTATAACCAGATAACATTATTTTTAATTGGGGGAGAATACTTCCTACACACAGTTAAGTATTTTGTATTCTGTGGTATATCAAGTTAATACCAAAATGCTAGGTTGAAAATTTGAACCTTTGAATTTTAGCTCTGCTACTTATTAACAAAGTGACCATAGGCTAATTATTGAACCCCATCTGTGCTTCAGTTTCCTATGAAATGAGGTAAACAAAAGTACCTATGTACAAGGATAGCTGTGGGATTCAATGAGGACTATTTCTGGCATTTTAGTAAGTGCTATATGCAAGGGTTAACTAATAAGGGTTAAATTTTTTTTTCTATTAGTTGCTGCATAAATACTAAGTGAACGAATTTGGTAGTATTTTTTTTTTTTGGTATGTAACTACTAAATGGACAAAAACAGTCTTATAGTAAGTAGATTTAATGTATATCCATGAAATCTTTACAATCTTTTATTTTTTAAATTTTGACGTAGTAAGTTTCATATTTTATCTTTTTCATCTTAATGTAAATCAGAGGTCTTAAATTTCTGCCATTTTAATATCTGCTTATCCCATCCACTTTTTTTTAGTACCATTAGTTGATAAGAGTCTCTTTCCCTGACCATTTATGTTTCATTATGTCAGAAATTAAGAAGCCTTTTATTCTTAAATGAAGTATTTCAGTTACCTTAAAACCTTAGAGGTGCTCTTAAATTCTTACATTTAAATATGCCTACAGCAACTACCTGGGTAGAGTTGTATTCAGGTGTTTTCTTTAAATGAGTTTAAAATATACGTAAATAGGTCCTTCTTAATATCTTTTTTTTGAGAATGGGTGACTTACCGATTGTAAATATCTTGATTTTTAATAGATTTACTTTGGTTCATATCATATATAAATATATAGGATATGATTATCTACAGCAAAAGTCCATAGGACTGTTAAGCCTTTGAAAAATAAACAAACATAAAAGTAATGTAGGGCCAACCAAAAATAACTCTACAGATTTCCCATCTTCTCTACACATTTAAATACTTGTCATTCTTCTCATATCCAAAATATAACACTGGGATGTCTGCTAGGAATCCAGAAATATAATTTGGGTTCTGTTATAATACAGTTATTTGTCTTTAACTTGCTTGCCTTAGATAGTTGTGCCTAAAAAGAGAAGAAACTATTTCTAGACTACATTTAGCTATATGTAACTTAGAGTTGCAAAAATTTTTAAATAGTCAAGTTATAGAAAATATAAATATTAAATATTAAGGTAAAATAATAAAAAACTTCTCCAGTAAGGTACTAATATTTTACAGTCAATAATTGACAGTAATTAGTCTAATCTACAAACACAAAGGACAATTGTTTGTGGAATGTGTGTGTTGTTAGGAAAAAAATGGAGGAAACAATAAATACGATGAATGAAATAAAGCTATCTAAACTTGATGTCAATGAGTATGAACTCTAGAGAAAATTAAAAGTTTAATTAACTTGGGTTTGTTCCCAGGTCTGTTAAAAAGAAAAATAGAACAGCAAATTCAGTAAAGCATATCTTGTTTCCTTTTTTCTTTTTAATAGAAATAAGGCATTCAGAATCGATTTCCCTAAATTATGAAATTGTTTCTATTTTTGGGCTCTGTGTCTTAGATATGGTTCATCTGATATTTGCATGTCTGCTAGCCTGCTCCCTGCCTCTAAATATGAGATACTATCAAAACTTATATATAATAGCATAATAATCTATTCCCTTCAACTTTTCAGAGTTTTATTTTGATATAAGAAGCTTTATTTTTTAAGAATAGATTTTATATTCAGGGTTCCTGACTGGCTCAGTTGGAGTAGTGTTTGTTTGACTCTTAATCTGCAGTTATGTGTTTGAGCCCCACATTGGGCATAGAGATTACTTAAAATAAATAATTGTTTTAAAAAAAGAGTAGATTTTATTTTCTCTGATCTGACAAAGATTGAATAATCTGCTGTCACTGGTGAAATGCTAGTAATTATAAAATTCTATAGAACATAAGAATTCATTGCTATACAAAGTATTATTTCTTCGTGTCTCATTATCAGTTAAAAACAATATATGTCCAAAATAGGTATTATTACATAAAGAATCTTATTATTCTTAAAAAGTAAAATTAGGGGCTTATAAGTGAGGCAAAGTGAAAACCTTTTAGACATAAATTCTAGAAGAGACTAAAAGATCAAGAAGCATTTAAAAATGTATATATAATTACAAAGAAATGTTTTATGTTATGGTAAATTTGAAAATATTAAATTATTTGATATATAGAAGGTAAAAATAACTTTAAGCATTTTTAGATTATTAGGCTACATCAGAATAAAGGGTTGTATACTAATATTTTATATTGATCATAAACTAAAGAGTTAAATAGAAGCCCAGCATACATCTTGGTTCTCATCCATTCATTCATTCATCAAGCTTTTCATTTTTAATCCTTAACATGTATCCCATGCCGTGTTGGGTGCTGGAGTTAAAACATTAATAAGACGTGGTCCCTATTTACAAGAAACTCTTCATTTGTTTTGGGAGTTGGCAAACAAGGCCTATAGGCCAAATCCGGCCCGTCTTTTTGTTGGTGTTGGTGTGGCTTATGAGCTAAGAATAGATTTTGTATTTTTTTAAATGGCTGAAAAAAAATCAAAAGGAGAATAATACTTTGTGGCACATAAAAATTATTTGAAGTTTAAATTTCAGTGCCCATAAATGAAGTTTTATTGAAACACAGCTACAGTCATTCATTTATGTAATGCCTATAGCTACAACAGCAGAGTTAAACAGTTGCAACTAAAACTTTTCCTTTTAAATGAATATCCCTTATATGAAAATCTATAGTTTCCTAAAATTTTTGCTATTCTTCCTTTTGTTTGATTATTTTATTCTGACCAATTATATCAGGACACTTTTGTTAGGAGGTATTGCTAAGAACAGCAGTTCAAAAATTTTGAAGAGTGAGATTTTACTTAATGCATAACAAATTCATTAGTTTGATCAATTTTAAAAGTTGAAAGTTTTATATATTATTTAGAATTAGGAATCTTTTACTTTTGTTATGCTGTATTATCTATTGAGATAGCGTGGCAATACACTTCATTATAGCAGGAAAGTGTATTTTCTTTGCTCCTTCTGAAATTAAGCATTTAAGAAATGAAACCCAACACATTTCAGATTACTAAAGAAAAAAAGGTAAAAATCAATTTTTAAAAAGTGAATAAAGAATGTGAGTAAAGATGACATTGTCATTCAATAGACCAGGGGTCTACAAACTTTTTCTGCAAAAGGTCAGATGGTAAATACTTTAGTTTTTTCAGGCTTTTGGTTGCAGCTATTTAACTCTGCTGTTGTAGCCACAGGAGTAGGTTCATTATGGAAGTGAACAGGCATCTTACAAAATGACCAATGCTAAAAGGATAGAATACTCAAAAATTGGTACAAAGGATGAATTTCTAGGATTATGAATTCTAGAAGACATATTCTGTTTATAGCCTATAATATTTACATTTCTTTGGAACAGATTACTATTTAAGCCATTTTGTAAATATTTGCCACTTAGGTTATTAGAAATTTTTTCACAAAAATATCAAAAAAATTGTTTATTTTGTAAAATTTGTTTTATAATCAATTTGTCACAATTTATATATTTCATCATTTTAGGTGTGAGTGTACTGTAAGCCAGGGGTCGTTTTATGCAGTCATTAGCCATTTTTTCCATAATTATAGTGCTTCAAAGCAAGAATACTGTGTAAGTAAAATGTAGGAGACATTCTTGACCTATTATTAGGTCAGAGTTACTGACTATACTTTAATGATTCTCAATTTGTGACTCATGAAAATCAGTGAGAACATTTAACAGCTTCACCTAAAAGTTAACATTGGGCATTTTGACAATCAAAAACTCCTGTATTATAGCAGAAGCATAGTAAAACATCATTTGTAACAATTTCTGTTTTTGAAAGAAAATTTAATCATTGACATAGGTCATTTGAATTAATGTAGTTGTTTTCAAGTATATATAATATTCTTCCAATAACTTTATTTCCCTGGAAAAATATCCTATACTAATAGTCTAAAACTCTATAAATATTTATTTTATAGTACTAGGATTTTTTTTTTTACTAATACCTGTTATACATGGTAAAGCTAAATATAACCATATTGAACTAGGATTTTGAGTATCTTAAAATTGTTTATAAATAGAATAACAACAGCATGAAATTGATAAAGCAGGATATCAGAAACCCTTGTAACTGAAGTATTTTAAGTTAGATCGACTAAAATACATCACTCTTCTATGGTCAGAGAAGTTTACATTCTATGCCATCTTTTTTTTTTTTTTAAAGATTTTATTTATTTATTTGACAGAGAGACAGCCAGCGAGAGAGGGAACACAAGCAGGGGGAGTGGGAGAGGAAGAAGCAGGCTCCTAGCGGAGGAGCCTGATGTGGGGCTCAATCCCATAACGCCGGGATCACGCCCTGAGCTGAAGGCACACACTTAACAACTGCGCCACCCAGGCGCCCCCATTTTATGCCATCTTAAGCTCTTCCTTGAATTTTTATGAAATAGTTCTGGACATAAGAAATATGTTTCTGTGTCTTACCTTTGTCTAAACATGTTGAGATACAATATGATATAGTGGAAACACTAACAATATAGAGTCAGACATAAATCTGAATCTCAACTCTACCACTAAGTATGAAATTAAGGCAAATTAACCTGTTCCAACTTCATATTTCTCATTTGCTAAATTTGGTAATGCCTACCTCTTAGGGTTGTTGTTTCTAGTGATTGAGATTATAAGGGTAGCCAGTAATAATAACTAACACTTATATATAGCACTTTACTATGTGTCAGCAGCTGTTTTAAGCATATGTTAATTCATTTAGTCTTCAAAACAACCATATGAGGCAGGTACTATTTTATATCTATTTTAAAGATGGAGAAACTGAGACACAGATCAACTAATTGACTTGCCCAAGGTTATCCAAACTAGTAAGTGACAATAATGCATGTAAAACAATCTAGTATAATGCCTGGCACTTTTGTAGATGTTTGGTAAATGTTCATTTTTTTCTTTACCTTTCCTTCCTCATTTAATTATGTTACCTATAACCTCTAATAAGATGTGGCAGCCCCAAATATTTCTGCTACTACCCCTTGTACTTCTGGTATCTGTTGTTAGCTACTATCATACCTTGTTGGATAGTCTAAAAAATAAAGATGTAAGCCAACATTTCCCTACTACTACTTTCAGGCATGGGGCAAAGGAACAAGATAAAGAATTTCTATAGTGTATATGATACGAGGAATGTGGATTATTAGTGCAGTTGCATTAACTACCTCTTGATATCCTACCTGAGCCTATTTATTTTGTTTTAGTTCTCTAATTCTTCTGTAGTTTAAAGTTCTTGGAATATGGCTTGACTGAGCTGAGATATATGAAATTCAGGGTAGCTTTTCCATAGTAA
This sequence comes from Ursus arctos, assembly GCF_023065955.2. NCBI lineage: Eukaryota > Metazoa > Chordata > Mammalia > Carnivora > Ursidae > Ursus > Ursus arctos. The sequence continues at coordinate 33,026,528 of NW_026622930.1, read as the reverse complement.
CCCACTTTATAACTGGGGTTTATAATTATTTTGCATTATCCATTAAAAACAGCATATGTTTTAGAGTGTAGGCACATTTATGAGCTACCAGATTGCTAAAAACATCAATTATAGTTTTTGTTCAGTTTAAGAAGTATTTGTCAAGCATGTTGGGCTTCATTGAGTGAGTGCTAAAGTACATGTACTCCTAAAACAGTCACCTGACAAATCAAGACTGTATAAACCTAATATCAGAAATGTGCAGCCAAAAGATTTCTTTAAAGAGAAAGATTAAGAGAAAGCTAAAATTAATTAATTCTAATTGTAATTAATCAGTACTTCAAAATTAATCAGCAAAAATTTTGGACAGGTAGTAGTAAAGCTAAAATTGAAGAAGAGAGATAGATTCAGATTAGGAGAGAAGGGGAAGGACATTACTAATGGGAGTAAGGAAGTATGATCAAGCTACAGAGAAAGATAAAATTAAGAAAATCTTCCTGGCTAGAGCAGAGTATTCATTTTACATAGACAAATGAATAAACTAGACCTGTTATTTTAATCTCTTTCTTAGAGCATCTAGAGTAGCACCATCTGTAGAGATGAAAAACAGCAACTGTCCTTATTCTGAGATTCCTTAGAAGCCAGAATTCTTAAGTCTAAGTCTACTATCAACCAGTACACACAGTAAAATCATGCCATCAAGGCTCTCTAAAAGTAGATAGTTTTTGAGATGTCATTTATTCAAATACTGCATCAACTCATTTTTTAGTAGGACTAACTTTCATTCTTTTTGAAGATTTTTTAAAAATGTTTTTTGTTTTGTTTTTAAGTCCTGATTTAATCTACAGACCTAGTGACTATCTGATAACACCATTATTTGTAGATAAAACTGAAATTGCTGTGAAGCATCAAGTTCCGGTTTTTTGATTTGTTGTTTGGAAACATTTTCTCATCATAGATTTTGTCAGTGATGTATCTCAAGTTAGCTTAGTGTTTTATATAAAATTACAAACTATATAAAAAATAGAGAAATCACAGTATCTCAGAGTTTGAAGAGAATTCAAAGGCCTAGCATACCCTTTTCATCATTCCCAACCTTTGTCTAAACATCTCAATTGCTACATCTTCCATCTGGGAGTTTGTTGCTTTTTCAACTCTGTTTGAAAGTCCAAACATATCAAACTGAAACCTGGCACCTTATCATTTCTACCCCATGGTTTTAATTCTTCTTTGCACTGTACAAAAGAATGTAAATTTCTTTTTTACGTGATAGTTCTCCTAATATTTGAAGACAAGTATTACATTTTCCCCTTACATCCACTTACTTTTGTATTTTTTTGCATTCATTTTTTTCCACCAGACAGAGAATTTCCCAAGATATTCAACCTCTATTTTATTTATGCATTTAAAAAAAAACCTCCTTGGTATAATTGTACCAGGGGAAAGGAAAAGATACAAAATTCAATCATTTAGATAAATTATAAACTATCATGTTAAAAGGCTCCTATTCCACATTGTAAGAATAAAAAGGGAAAGGTACATTGTTCCTCAAGGTCAGAATTTTAGAATTTTGAACATAACGCAAAACCAAAAATTTCATGTAAGAAGAACCCATATATAAAATACTGTCTTCATTCTCTTAATTATGTTTCTTAATTGTATGCCTACTCTGTATCAGAATACGTACTCAGCTTTTGGGGGTCTTTAAGATGGTCATTATCAGTAAACATACAAATAATTACAAATATGCTTATTATGGTAAATTCCGTATCTATTTAGAACTCTTACTAGAGAAGTAGTATTGCCCATATAAACCATTTGTGAGGCAGCATAACATAGTGTTTAAGAGCACAGACTACTTGGGTTTGAATCCTAGATCTACCTTTTACTAGTGACCTTATATAACTTCCTTAACTTGCTATACCTCAGTTTTCTTATGTGTAAAATAGAAAGAGTAAGAATACTTACCTCATAGGGTAGTTAAACTATGTGAATTAACATAAGTATAACACTAAAAAAAGTATTTATTTGCTATATAAATATTTACTGTATAAATATTTGCTATTATTAACTAAATAAAAATGGAGCTTTAGCTTAAAAATAAGTAGATAATGGTTGAAAAAATATTGAAAGAATTTTCTCTAGGGAAAAAAATCCAGTAGGATAGAACCTAAAGTATACAATGGTATAGCTGTGGGAAAGGACAAAGAAGTAGAGATGACATGCTAAATGTTGATTTTTACCTTGAATTTATCAAGTGATAATATCTTGAAATCATCTTTCCAGCCCATTCTTACAAGCCTACTCTCATAAAATGGGCAGAGGCTGGCATGCCAGAATACTTCGGTTTTACAAAATATATACTAAGACAATGACAACAAAATATCATTAAATATTTTACAAATATAAAATGCCAAAAGCATATTTGTCTAAAGATATAGTTATAGGAATGAAGTTTTTAGGATATCCCTTTCTTCATCATCTAGAATCAAGAATGTGAATTCATCTCTCTATATTAGACCTCCATCTATAAAATGGACTTAATGTTGCTTTTCACACAAAATTAAAAGGATGACAGCAAATGGATTTATACCTATCAAGTCCTCTGAGCTTTTTAGAATACCATTGTAGAAGAGCAGAATATTTGTGACTTTATGTTATTGCCTACCACAAAAAGAAACTGATAGGAAGTCAGAAAGTAGATTCAGATAACAAAATAAACTATTTTGAATGATTCTAATAATTTTACCCATATTATTTTCTCATATTGTAACTTGGAAAGAGCATGGCTGATATTGAAGAGTAGAGGACAAATGCCCAATGAAGGGAGTAACCATTTTAGATAATCATTAATAGTCGACTGAACAGGTGACAATTTACAGGAAGATTCCTTTTAAAAATGCTGAGAAGAAAGAAGCAGTAAAGCTGTTGCAAGTACAGAGTTTAAAAATGAACTGCTGTCAGTTTCACAAAGATACCAAAGGTCAAGGTAACAGTGTAAGAGAAGGAGTTGATTGTGCTGCAAGGACAAATTGATGTAAGAGGACATAAATTATATTTCTTTATGAAGATTAAAGATAGCATTATAGTGCTGGGTGTCATTAAGATAATTTAAGTGTTTCCCCCTTACCTTCTCCACCCCTTTCCATAAGTTTGATTGTAGCATATGATATACTTACATATCTTAATCCTTAAGGTGAAACTTTATATAAGGAAAGATAAATCAGGTGATTATGAGGTGATTTTGAATAGGGTTTTTCAAATTTAAAATATTTCTCTATAAAATTTAGGTATTTGAACCAATGAGAAAATAACTATTTGTTTTGAATATTGTATAAATATAGTGGAGTCTTATTATAATGTGTCTCTTGCTTGTGGTGATTCAAGACTACAGTCATTTAGGAGACCCCATTATAATGAGGTCAGTTTAGTATATAACCCCATTGATGAGGTTCAAAAGAGATTCACATTATGCCAATTTCCCACTGTTGTTGAACAGGGTATGTTTAATAGGGTATTGGTTAACTATGTGATACTTCAATATGGACTCTGTGGGCCTTGTTTACTTTCTCATTCCCTTCCTTTTTACCATTTTTAAGACTTACCTTTACCTATGCCGTACCCTATCCCTTAAGATGAGGCTGCTTTTGTAGGGTTGATAGATGAATGAATATCACCACCAGTATTAAAAAACATTTAGAGGAATAAGAAGGCTACTTTTATATATACTGAAAGCAAATCCTAGTATAAATGCATCTTCCCTCCTAGGTGTATCTTGGGCAGCAGCAGCAACAGTATTAACAGTAATGCTCTAGTTTATTACTGCTCAAACTTTAGGTATTACTCTTTGCCTTCTAAGTATAAAATATCTTTGGACAGGGGTCAGCAAACTTATTCTTTAGAGGTCCAGACAATAAATACTTTAGGCTTTGTGGGTTCTGTACTCTCTATCATAACCACTCAACTCTGCCAGCCCTGTGGCACAAGCCAACATAAGATGATATAAATGAAAGAGCCTCATGTGCCCCAATATAAATTTATATATGGATACTGAAATTGGATTTCATATAATTTTCACATCATGAAATATTATTCTTCTCTTGGTTTTTTTAATCATTTAAAAATTTAAAGATCTCTCTTAGATTGAAGGTGATGCAAAAAAAAAGGCTGCAGACAGGTTTTGTCCCCTTGGCTATGATTTGCCAACTCCTATTTTAGAATATTCCTACCTTATAGCGTACTAGTATCTCCTCTGTTAACCAAAGGCTCATAGCATGTGAGCTTTCAGAAGAATGCTCTGAGAATTTAAGACAGAGAAAGGTGATGCACCACAAGAAATTAACATTTCATAGATTCAAATATATCTTGAGTGCCTGCTGTATATATGCCAGGCATTGTTCAAGATGCCGTGGATATAGCAACAAAGAAGTCAAAAGTCCCTGCCTTTATGAAATTTACATTTTAGTGGGTGACAAATATAAGTTAAACAAGTAAAATGTATAGTATTAGAGATGGTGATAAGTACTGTGGATAAAAATAAACCAGGGAAAGTGAATAGATAGTGCAGGCAGAAAGCAGAGTTGTAATTTTTAAAAGGCCATCAAGGGAGGCTATATGATAAGATGACATTTGAGCAAAGGCATAAAGGAGGAAAGGGAGCAAGCCATGGATCATGTAGAACCCTGTATGTCACCCTTAGTATAATGGAGAGTTTTGAGCAGAGGCACTACATGATTTGACTTAGATTTTAATCGGGAAACAATTTAAGAGGCTATTGAAATAATCCAGGTGAAAAATGATAGTGACTTAGACCAATGATAGAGGTGAAGGTAGTGAGAAATACATTATTTATATGTTTTGAAGATAGAGGTAAGAGATGAAATAAGAGAAAGAGAGAAGTAAAGTATAAGACCCAGGATTTTGACTTGGGCAATTGGAAAGATGGAGTTGCCATTTACTGAAATGGAGAAGACTGTGGGAAGGGTAGGTTTGACGAGGAAGATCGGTTTTAATTTGGTCATGGAAACAAACTACTTTTAAATATCCAAGTGGAGATGTTAAGTTAGCAATTAGATGCATCTGGAGTTCAGAAGAGAAGGCTGGAGATACTTTTGTTAAAGTCATCAGCATCTCAATGGATTTAAAATCCGTGATAATTGATGAGATCACCAAGGTATTTACTAGTATTACTATTTATTTATTGGTATTTCTGCCCTTGTTTTTTTTCCTCATCCACTTTCAAAGAGGTAGGTAGTTTCTAGTAACCTATCCCCTCTGCTCACTCACAAATAGCAGGGATCCCACTGAATCAGAAACCTGACCTACACAGGAAGTACCATTAGTTGGCCATCCTCAAATTTTGCCATGGTATAAACATGGGAGTGAATTTTCCCAAGTACCTCCTTGCTGGAAACTGTTTGCACTGGAGGTAAGTGTGAAAGGGGAGGTTGTGGGAAATGATGGGGTGAGGGCTTCCTAAACCTTTCCCAAATCTCAGAAATTGCTTGATTCTGAGGAATGGAGAAGGTTCAGGCTGGTTCTTATTTCCCTGAACCAGTTCATACAGCCCTAAATTTGACCTGCTTTCCTCAAACTGGGAGTCAGAAATCCCTTTTCTCTTCTGTTTTTCTGCTGCAGAAATTCCCAACATTCCCATTTTGTGGGCTCCAGAAAGGGGTAAGCGAAGACTTCAATCCCAGCCAATCATTTCCAGATTAATACTTTTTAGTGTTTTGGTTTTTTGTTTTGTTTTTTTCTTTTATCATCATAAAGATTGCTTGGACCCATTTTTCCTATCCATTTAAATTTCCTTGTGGATTGTTACGTATCTATGTTCTAGGATCATTCTGTATCCCTGGGCAATAGAGTTCAGATTCATCTGCTATTTCCATTTGTGTGCTATTCTCTTGTGGATTCACATATGCAGTTTATTGATGACTGTTTCCTAGATGGAAGAAACCCAATTCAGGAGACTGCTTTATTCTCGATTTCATCTTTTCCTGAATGGTGTTTTTGTTCCCCTGCTGACAGCTTTTTCCTACCCTACACAACTGCTTCTGATGATCTATCATTGCTTTTCTGCTGTTCTGTCTTACTGCTTTGACTGCCTTTGAGTTTTGCCTCTACTTTTTGCCCCACTTTACGCATCTGCTGAATGATTTGCATTCTTCACTTACTGGTACTTTGTCTATCAGCAAATGGCCTGATACTGCCATATCCATCTGCAATTTTAGCATTTTAGACTACCCAGCACTGTTTATCTGCTCTCCTACCATTCTGTATCATGGCCTTCCAAGTGCTATGCCACCTGCCTGCTTGATCTTGCCCTGCCCAATCTATGCCTGTAATATTATAAGTAGGTTCATATTGTTTAGCACTTACCTATCTCCACTTGTCTTATGCCACTAAGTTGGATTGCTAACTGAGTTTGCTTGACTACTGTCTCCTTTACCTATTTGCTACACATGGCTGCTTCATTAATTAACTTGGGACATTGCATTCATCTCCTCTGTACTCAGCCTTGCAACTTGCTGATCGGCTTCTGTTGCCTCCTTTATACTTTTCTGCATCTGGTAAATCACTGGCATTGTTCCTCTGTTGTCTTGTAACCCTGATCAGATTTATTTCCAAGAAAAGTTTTGCCTACGTATTGTCCAAACATATTTTAGAAATAGGAAAATGCTTCACTATTTAATAGTCCAGTCCAGTTTACTTGTAAACTGACTTTCAAACTATCACCCATCCTTTCTGTTTTTTTATACAACTCCACGTTCTTACCTTATTTAGCAATAGATTTTTTTTCAAATAATATATCATCTTTGCTTCAGTTGACCTTTCATATCATATATTATGTACTTTTGTTTCTTGTATATGGGATCTTACAGTGATTTTCCATATATTAAGTTTATTTCCTAATTTATTTTCAAAGTTCCAGGGTTTCATGAGGATGAGTTACTCCTATTAATTTTATCCTTTTTAGTAAGACTGGAAGAATTTTTTAAAACTTAAAGTATCATCTCAAAAAATAATACATTTAGCTATAGTTCTTTGTGATTAGATTAAAGTAGCTTTCCACCCTGCTCCATTTTTCCTTTGAGAATATCATTTCTCAGCCACCCCATAATTTATGTAATATCAGTTCTTTAGAGATCCCTTTGAAGTATTTATCTTTCCCTCCTTTTAGACTATATTTTCTTGTGTGTGGGTAAACTTTAAATTGACATTTTCCCATTATTTGCTAAGTACTTGACATCTAAAAAGAACTTGGAATACAAAATTATTTGGTTGAAGCTTGATGTCTTATTTACTTATATTTAAATGAAAAACAACATCAAACAAGAAGTGGAGAAGAATTTTGGTGAAATTTACAAACAATTTCAAGAGTCTAAGGAGATTGAAAGTGGGGTATGTATGTGTGTATGAAAGTGTGTGTGTGCGTGCGTGTGTGTTTGTGTAGATTTGAAGTGTTCTTTGTGTGTAGTTTTGAAGTGTTCTTTGTGTGTATGTATCCACAACATCATTGTGCTTGAAGTGTGGAAAATTTTGAGTATCCATATTAGATTTTATTTTATTTTTATGAAAAATGAAATAGAAAAGGGAAAAGCTAAAAGTGATAGACTTAGGGAATATAGAGAAAGGGTATGGACATTTTTTTTCCTTTTCCTTTAACAAGAGAGGTAAAATTCGTATGAAGAAAAAGGCTGCTGTAGGAAAGTCAAGAAAATCATTTCAGTGGCTTTTTTATTTTTTATTTTTTGTGGCAAAATACACCGAATATAAAATTTACTGTTTTAAGTGTACAATTCAGTGGCATTAGTACATTTTGTACAACCATTGCCACTATCTGTTTCCAGAATTTTTTCATCATGCAAAACAGAAACTCTGTACCCATTAAACAGTAATTCCCCCATCCCTCTTTCCACCACCCCGTGGTAACCTCTGTTTTAGTATCTGTCTCAGAATTTGCCTATTCTAAGATTTGCCCCATATTAGTAGAATCATACAATTTTTGTCCTTTTGTGTTTGACTTATTTCACTTAACATAGTATTTTCAAGGTTCATGCATGTGGTAGCATATATCAGAATTTCCTTCCTTTTTAAGGCTAATATTCCATTTATGTATATACTACAATTTGTTTATCCATTTGTCTGATGATAGACAACACTTAAGTTGTTTCCATTGTTTGGCTATTTTGAATAATGCTGCCATTAGCATTGGTGTGCAAGGGTCTGTTTTTCTTTCCATTCTTTGGGTATTTACTTAGAAGTAAACTCCATAGCTTTTAATATTCTTATCTAAGAGGAAATTAAAGACCTCAGGAGAATTATATAAGTAACATGAAAGATGGTTAAGTCCAAGATATTGTATTAGGAGCAGAAGAAATTATAAACTTTTAGGAAGACACAGAAGACCAAGTGAGATTTGGGAGACCTTGCATTCTAAGAATGAAAGGGAGAATGAAATTGGACAGATGATTGATGTTTGAAGGACGGCAAAATGATTCTGAAGGACATTGAATAAAAAAAATATACCAACTTTTAAAGAAGCATTTGAAAGGCAAGGCTTAAATGAAGATAATGAGATTGAGATGAGGCAGTTAGGTTATGTTTAGAGGAACCAGCAATAGGAACAGGAGTTCATTTTAAATTCACTGGTACTCAATTCTGGATACCCAGTTTTCTACCTATAGAGATTTTTCTAAAAAGATTCCTTTGACCTAACCCCCAGGGATTCTGATTCAGTAAGTTGGAGATATGGTTTAGGCAATGTGTGTATGCATGTGTACGTGTTTTAATCCACTGGTAAAACACAATGTGAGTTAAATTGAACTCTAAACCATAGTGTCCTAGACCTTATAAGAGTTACAAAAGTTGGGAAGGATTGGTCTTTGTCTTCAAGGAGTTTAAAACTGAGGTAGTTAAATATGCAATAAAAATCGGTTTAGGAAGGAAGACTGTCAATCCATTAAGTGATAATGTTTTCATCTGTTAACAATTTTTTGGTGATTTTACATACTTTGTCTAGGTTTTCTCAGCCAAGGTTTCTCATCTAAGCTATCAAACACAGAAAATGATTTGAGGGACTTCTCAATTTGCCCAAGAGTGGTACATAAACTAGTACTATTCTATATGCATAGGAGAGAAGTTAAGTCATTACTTGCAATAATTCTCTCCCTCGGAACCTATTTTAAAAAGGCTTGTTCTGTGCTATGTAGCTTGTCAGGAGGATGTAACACAAAGATAAGGCCTTGTTCTCAAGGAGCTTAAATTCCAAAAGAGGGAAAAAGACGTTTAACAAAAAAAATGCATTTCTAGTATTTCAAAATGTTATTATTTTCTCCTAGTTCTTCAGAGAAAATGTTCAAGGCAGAGTAATTATATATAAGGAAATCCTTTCACTTCTTCTAAGCTTCAGTGATTCAGGAATAAGAATGTCTTCTGTAATTTTAATGTCTCATCACAACTGAAAGATTCTGGTAGTAGTTTAAATGCCAATAAGGATCTCTTTAATTTTAAAACCTGGAGCATTTGGTGACAGTTAGTGATTTCATTGGTAGCTGTTAATAAACAGCATTATCTAAACCCAGTGTTATTAATTTTATATTGGAAGAGTAGAGAATGGCTAGAGGATAATTGATAACTAATGTTCAGGAGGTTTTTCTTGAATGTTATTGCAAGCACAATGAGGTATTCTCCTCTTGGGCATATAGCTATATACCAATATTGAAAATGTTTAGGAATTTAATTTATTCTCACTGGCATCTAAAACTCATTTGAATTCCTGGTGTCAGAAGTTTCAGTCATATTCATTAGTTTTTATTATGACTTCAATTAATTAGCCATTTGAATTAGGAATTTGTCCTCCCTATATTGATAGATGCCATCAAACTTGAGAGTAGTAAGCTTCATTCCCGTTGCTCACTAATTCACAATGATTGCTTTAAAGGAATCTCTTTAAAGTGCTATACCTAAGATAAGTTTTAGTAACCTATTTTTTCCTTTCATCTCCTGAGGTCCTACTAGAGTTATTTATTTTATCAGCACAGCTGAGGGAAGATCAAAGTTCTCATGTTAGGAGAGAAGCACCAAAATAGAAATTACATCCAGATTTAACTTGTTTTCTTAAAAAAGTGAATAATTTTAAAAGATTTTGCATCACTATTTATTCTGGAAAACATTTTTAGTGCAAAATAAAGATTACGCAGAAATTTTAAGGTTTAAGATCTGGGATAAAGGAAAATATAAGTAACATTTTATTAAACTCATTTATTAGTAATAAATATACTTGTCCTTTTCTTGTGATCTCTGAAATTCTTTTTTTTTTTTTTTTTTTTTTTTTTTTCATTTTATTTTTTTTTTTTATTATTTTTTTTTATTTTTTATTTATTTATTTTTTTTAATGATTTTTTATTATATTATGTTAGTCACCATACAGTACATCCCCGGTTTCCGATGTAAGGCTCGATGATTCATTAGTTGTGTATAACACCCAGTGCACAATGCAATACGTGCCCTCCTTACTACCCATCACCGGTCTATCCCATTCCCCCACCCCCCTCCCCTCTGAAGTCCTCAGTTTGTTTCTCATAGTCCATAGTCTCTCATGTTTCACTCCCCCTTCTGATTACCCCCCCCTTTCTTTATCCCTTTCTTCCCCTACTGATCATCCTAGTTCTTATGTTCCATAGATGAGAGAAATCATATGATAGTTGTCTTTCTCTGCTTGACTTATTTCACTTAGCATTATCTCCTCCAGTGCTGTCCATGTTGTAGCAAATGTTGAGAACTCGTTCTTTCTGATAGCTGAGTAATATTCCATTGTATATATGGACCACAACTTCTTAATCCAGTCATCTGTTGAAGGGCATCTCGGCTCCTTCCACGATTTAGCTATTGTGGACATTGCTGCTATGAACATTGGGGTGCATATGGCCCTTCTCTTCACTACGTCTGTATCTTTGGGGTAAATACCCAGTAGTGCAATGGCTGGATCATAGGGTAGCTCAATTTTTAACTTTTTAAGGGACCTCCACACTGTTTTCCAGAGTGGCTGTACCAACTTGCATTCCCACCAACAATGTAGGAGGGATCCCCTTTCTCCACATCCTCTCCAACAATTGTTGTTTCTTGCCTTGTCTATTTTTGCCATTCTAACTGGCGTAAGGTGGTATCTCAGTGTGGTTTTGATTTGAATTTCCTTGATGGCTAATGATTTTGAACATTTTTTCATGTGTCTGTTAGCCATTTGTATGTCTTCATTGGAAAAGTGTCTGTTCATATCTTCTGCCCATTTTTTGATTTGTTTATTTGTTTCTCGTGTATTGAGTTTGAGAAGTTCTTTGTAGATCTTGGATACCAGTCCTTTATCTGTAGTGTCATTTGCAAATATATTCTCCCATTCCGTGGGCTGCCTCTTAGTTTTTCTGACTGTTTCCTTGGCTGTGCAGAAACTTTTAATCTTGATGAAGTCCCATAAATTCATTTTATCTTTTGTTTCTCTTGCCTTTGGGGATGTGTCATGAAAAAGGTTGCTTTGGCCGATGTCGTAGAGGTTGTTGCCTATGTTCTCCTCTAGAATTTTGATAGATTCCTGTCTCACATTGAGGTCTTTCATCCATTTGGAGTTTATTTTTGTGTATGGTGTGAGATAGTGGTCAAGTTTCATTCTTTTGCATGTAGCTGTCCAATTTTCCCAGCACCATTTATTGAAGAGATTGTCTTTTTCCCACCGGATGTTTTTTCCTGCTTTATCAAAGATTAGTTGCCCAAAGAGCCGAGGGTCCATTTCTGGGCTCTCTATTCTGTTCCATTGGTCTATGTGTCTGTTTTTGTGCCAGTACCATGCTGTCTTTGTGATCACAGCTTTGTAGTACAGCTCGAAATCCGGCATTGTGATGCCCCCAGCTTTGTTTTTCCTTTTCAACAGTTCCTTGGAGATTCGGGGCCTTTTCTGTTTCCATACAAATTTAAGGACTGTTTGTTCCAGTTCTTTGAAAAATGTCCTTGGTATTTTGATCGGGATAGCATTGAAAGTGTAGATTGCTCTGGGTAGCATGGACATTTTAACTATGTTAATTCTTCCGATCCATGAGCATGGAATATCTTTCCATCTTTTTATGTCTTCCTCAATGTTTTTCAAGAGTGATTTATAGTTTCTAGAATATAGGTCCTTTACGTCTCTGGTTAAGTTAATTCCAAGGTAACGTATGGTTTTTGGTGCTATTGTAAATGGGATGGATTCCCTAATTTCTCTTTCTTCGGTCTCGTTATTCGTGTATAGAAATGCAACTGATTTCTGAGCATTTATTTTGTATCCTGCCACGTTACTGAATTGCTCTATAACTTCTAATAATTTAGGAGTGGCTTCTTTTGGGTTTTCCATATAGAGTATCATGTCATCTGCAAAGAGAGACATTTTGACTTCTTCTTTGCCAATTTGAATACCTTTGATCCCTTTTTGTCGTCTGATTGCTGTTGCAAGGACTTCTAGTACTATGTTGAATAATAGTGGCGAGAGTGGGCATCCTTGTCGTGTTCCTGATCTTAAGGGAAAGGCTTCCAGCTTTTCTCCATTGAGAATAATATTTGCAGTAGGCTTTTCATAGATGGCTTTTATGAGATTGAGAAATGTACCTTCTATTCCTACACTCTGAAGGGTTTTAATCAGGAAAGGATGCTGTATTTTGTCAAATGCTTTTTCGGCATCGATTGAGAGGATCATATGGTTCTTGAGTCTTTTCTTGTTGATATGATGTATCACGCTGATTGATTTGCGAATATTGAACCACGCTTGCATCCCAGGTATGAATCCCACTTGATCGTGATGGATAATCCTTTTAATGAACTGTTGGATTCTATTAGCAAGTATCTTGTTGAGGATTTTGGCGTCCATATTCATTAGGGAAATCGGTCTGTAATTCTCCTTTTTGAGGGGGTCTTTGCCTGGTTTGGGGATCAAGGTAATATTGGCCTCATAGAATGAGTTTGGTAGCTTTCCTTCTGTTTCTATTTTTTGAAATAGCTTTAGGAGAATAGGTATTATTTCTTCTTTGAATGTTTGGTAGAATTCCCCAGGAAAACCATCCGGGCCTGGAGTTTTGTTATTTGGAAGGTTGTTTATCACTGACTCAATTTCTTCATAATTAATTGGCCTGTTTAAGGAATCAATTTCTTCTGGTTTCAATCTTGGTAGTTTATAGGTTTCCAGGAAGGATTCCATCTCTTCCAGATTGCTTAGTTTATTGGCATATAGCTGTTGATAAAAATTTCTAATAATCCTTCCAATTTCAATGGTGCTCGTCGTGACCTCTCCTTTTTCATTCATAATTTTAATAATCTGGGTCCTTTCTCTTTTCTTTTGGATAAGTCTTGCCAGTGGTCTGTCAATTTTATTGATTCTCTCAAAGAACCAGCTTCTAGTCCTGTTGATCTGCTCTACTGTACTTCTGGTTTCTGCTTGATTGATTTCAGCTCTAATTTTGGTCAACTGCTTCCTCGTGCGTGGATTAGGCCTGTCCCTCTGTTGCTGTTCCAGCTTCTTGAGGTGAGAATATAAAAACTGCATTTTAGATTTTTCTATTCTTTTGAGTGAGGCTTGGATGGCTATGTATTTCCCCCTTAGGACTGCCTTTGCAGTATCCCATAGGTTTTGGACTGTTGTATTTTCCTTCTCATTGGTCTCCATAAATTGTTTAATTTGATTTTTGATTTCCTGGTTTATCGAGTCATTCCTGAGCATTATGGCTCTTAGTCTCCAAGTGTTTGAGTTTCTTCCAAATTTTTCCTTGTGGTTGAGTTCCAATTTCAGAGCGTTGTGGTCTGAGAATATGCAGGGGATAATTTCAATCTTTTGGTATCGGTTGAGACCTGTTTTGTGTCCCAGAACATGGTCTATTCTTGAGAATGTTCCATGGGCATTAGAATAGAATGAGTATTCTTTGGTTCTGGGGTGTAGTGTTCTATATATATCTATGAGGTCCAACTCGTCGAGTATGGCATTCAAAGCCTTTGATTCTTTGCTTAGTTTTTGCCAGGGTGTTCTGTCTATTTCTGATAGTGGAGTGTTGAGGTCCCCTACTATTAATGTATTTTCATTTATATGTCTCTTTATTCTGGATAAGAGTTGGCTTGTGTATCTTGCTGCTCCCCTGTTGGGGGCATATATATTTATAATTGTCATATCCGCTTGTTGAATACTTCCCTTAAGAATAATATAGTGCCCTTCTGCATCTCTAACTATAGTCTGTAGTTTAAAATCCAATTTATCTGATATGAGAATTGCTACCCCAGCTTTCTTTTGAGGTCCATTTGCGTGAAAGATGGTACTCCATCCCCTTACTCTCAGTCTGAATGCATCTTTGGGTTTGAAATGAGTCTCTTGTAGACAGCAAATGGATGGGTCATTTCTTTTTATCCAATCTGCAACCCTGTGGCGTTTTATGGGATGGTTCAAACCATTTACATTAAGACTGATTACTGAGAGATATGATTTTAATGTTGCCATGTTGCCAGTAAAGTCTTTTTTTGTATTGGCTGTGACTTTCTGTTCTGTATCACTCTTGGGGCCTTTTTACTTTTATAGAACCCCCCGTAATATCTCCTGTAGGGCTGGTTTCGTAGTTACAAAATTGGTTAGTGACTGGCGATTCTGAAATGTCTTTATTTCTCCATCAATTCTGAATGACAGCCTTGCTGGATAAAGGATCCTTGGCTGCATGTTTTTCTCTGAAAGAGCTTTAAATATGCTCCCCCAACCCTTTCTCTCATTCCAGGTCTGTGTAGAGAGGTCTGACGTAATTCTGATGCTTTTGCCTTGGTACGTGAGAAATTTCTTTGCCCTGGCCGCTTTCAATACTGTATCCTTGCATCTAATATTTGCGAATTGCACTATGACGTGACGTGGCGTAGGTTTGTCGTGGTTGAGCTTGGGAGGGGTCCTCTCTGCCTCTTGGACACGAATGTTTGTTTCCCTTGCTAGATTAGGGAAGTTTTCAGCTATAATTTGTTCAAATATCTCTTCTAGACCTCTGTTTTTCTCCACCCCCTCGGGGATGCCGATGATTCTAACATTGGATCGTTTCATTGAGTCAGTAATCTCCCGTAACCTACATTCGTGGGCGTGGATTTTTTTAAGACCATCTTCTATTTTCATTTTTTCCTCTATTAACCCATCCTCCAATTCACTAACCCTTTCCTCTGCTTCTGCGACCCTGGCTGTCAGAGCTTCTAGTTTTGCCTGCATTTGGCTCATAGAATTTTTAATTTCTGTCAGATTCGCTCTCATTTCTGTCCTTAGGGATTCTATATTCTCAGTAACCTTTTCGTTTATACTTTTTTCAATTCTACTCATCATTTTGACCATCGTTACTCTGAATTCCATTTCTGATAATTTGGTTACATCCATATCCATTATTTCTGTGGCAGAGGCCACAGAATCACTGTCTTTTCTTTGCTGGGGGGGGCTTCTCCTTCTTGTCATTCTGATGAAGAGAGGTTGCGGGGTTTCCAGAGCCCAAATTATTGACTGGGTCCCAGGCCGTGCCCCTTGTTTTATAGGGATCTTAGGGATGTGGGCTTCTTCTTTAAAGATTTTATTTATTTATTTATTTATGTGGCAGCCAACCAGCGAGAGAGGGAACAGAAGCAGGGGAGTGGGAGAGGAAGAAGCAGGCTCCCAGCGGAGGAGCCCGATGAGGGACTCCTTTCCGGAACGCCGGGATCACGCCCTAAGCCGAAGGCAGGCGCTCAATGACTGCGCCACCCAGGCGCCTCGGGTTGTGGGCTTCTTGATTTTTCAGCCTGCCTTCTGGGGGAGGGGCCTGCCCGCCGATACTCAGGCAGCCCTGTTTGGGTAGAGTCTCCGCATCCCCTGCGAGGGGGGATGGGGATGGGCACTCCCTGAGCCGGTATTTCCAGGCTTTTGTTCTCTGGCGGCTTTCCCTGGCGATTTGCTGTGCCTCTTCTGAGAGTCAGAGCAGCAGCGGCCAAATTTCAGCCTCTGTCACAGAACAGAGGGATTGCGGCCCGTTCTCTACTAATGTTCTGGCCACTTTAACTCTGTTTCTGTTGGTGCTGCTCAACCCTGCAGCGTCCCGGGATGTGCGCCCCACACCCGGCGTCCCAGCCCTCACTTCCAGGGCCGGCGCGTCTCTGTCCTTTGTGTTTCTAATGCCGCCAGCCGCCAGCCGCCAGCCGCCCCGCGCGTGCTCCCGGATCTCCCGGTCTCAGTCTGGATCCAGTGAGCACACCGGGATTCCGGTGTTCCGCGAGATGCCCGGTGGCGCGCGCACCCGGCTCACGGTCTCAGTCTGCTGTTTTGCGGGTGCCGTCCGCGAGCCCCGCCCGCTCTCCCGTGCAGGTGGCTACCTCTTCCCGGCGCCCGAACACGGCGGCTCCCTCCCCCTTCCGTTTATCTTCCGATATCTGTGCACAGTTTCATGGCTCCCCGCTTCCTACCTCAATACTCAGCGCTGGAGATATTCATTTGTAGAGATCCAGATGCGTCTTCCTGCGTCTCAGGCTGGTTCCGTGGTTGTTTAGGCTGGTTCCGTGGTTGTTTAGGCTGGTCTGGTACCTATCCAGCTCGACTCGGAGGACCGGCTGAAAACGGTGTCTCCTACTCCTCCGCCATCTTAACTCCTCCCTGATCTCTGAAATTCTGTTTTTATTTTAAAGAAAGCTAAACTGAAAATAAAGTTATATAATGTGTTTCTTTTTTGTGAAAGTTAACTTAAAAAGGAAATTTCCCTATCACACCCTCATTAAGACTCAGATCTTTTTTACATTTAATAACATAAAATCCCCTCAATTTCCTTGCTATCAGGAGATTCTTTGTAGGCAACTACCCCAAACAAACAAGTTGTCATTCTTTCCTGAAGACAATGGGACATATTCAGGACTTACAAAGGAAGATACAACTTCCTTACATAAACATTTTGTGGAAGTAGTTTTACTCCTTCGATTTTGAATATAGACAGTGACAACAGCAGACACTAGTAGCTAGTCTCTACATCCCCCAATTTCTTTCTCTTCTCTTTGCTATCCCACCATCAAATAGTTCAATGTTGCTGGCAAAAATAATGTATTACACCTTTGGCATAGAGGTCCAGTGGAGTGAGAAAGATCATTGAGAAGTTCATTGCCTCGTCTATGGCAATTATTTGATACAAAGATCCTTTATGTATATTGAATAGTGTTTAATTTCATGAATATCAAAAATCAGTACTTTAAAGGTTCACTAGTTAGATATTTGAAAGTTTACAAAATACAAACCATCCCAGACATTTTGTATTTATCTTTGAACACTTTTTAGATTTCTTATAAGATTTCATCTTTATGAAGAAACAGAGATTATGTTCTATTCATGTCAGCAGTATAAAAACATCTTAGATGTTCAGGAATCAATTATTCTTTGGTTTGTTCCTAGCCATACTATAATAGTAGAATGGATTTACTTTGCAGTTAGAGGTAATAATCCCAATGTAGATATCTTAAGCAAATATTCTGAAAGAAAACATCTCTTATAAGTTAAATTTATATTTTCTCATTCTCAATTCAATGCCTTCTGGCTAAAATTAAGATTGATCTCGTAAGGAGGTAAAGGTAAAAAGCCTTTTTAGATATCTCCTCAATTATGATGAGTTACTAAAAAATGAAACTTAAGACCATCTGTGGAGAGCTCCTATTTTATTAATAAGAAAATTTGTCTTCAAATTTCCATACCTCCCAGTTAGTGTTAGAATTTTAGGAACACAGTATAACAGTATTTTGCATGTGATAAGTATTCAGTAAGAGCATAAAATGGTGACATTTTTATTGTGACATGATATTTAAAATATTAAAGATGAGATTAAAGAAAAGTATATGGTCATTTAGGAGAAAGAAAAGGTGAAGATTTTTAAATGTTTATCTTGCCTTTTATTAATAACATTAAAACAACACCTGTTTTTTTTTTTCTGAATATAGATTTCCAAAAAAGAATTTGGGAAATACAGGAAGCAAAATGAAGTAAATAAAAATCATGAATAATCTTGACACCTAATTATTGCCTAGGGCTAATTGATTAGTCTTCACATTGGGTAACCATAATATATACAGGTTTATAACTTGGGTTTCTTAATAACATCATCCCAACTGTTATCATATCTACTAAAATGTATAGTTTATTTACTGTGTGCCAAGCATTATGATAAGCACTTTATATAATATCTTATTTAATACTAACAACAAACCTACATGAGTACCACTTAAGAAAACTAGTTTTAAGAAAGATTAAATCATGAAATAACTTAACCCAGATCACAGAGCTAGTAGAAGGTAATAGAATTAGAATTTTAACTACGTAGTCTTGACTCCACAGCCCTTGCTTTTTAACCACTCTCCTTTTTAGATAAATTAAGCTTTTTTCCATTTAATAGCTGTTCTACCAATAAAGGGGGGGATTGTCAATTACTATAGAGTATAAACAAGCTATGATTAATTTAAGTTCCCTGTCTTTTTTTTTTTTTTAATTTATTTATTTATTTGACAGAGAGAGAGAGAGAGTCAGCGAGAGAGGGAACACAAGCAGGGGGAGTGGGAGAGGAAGAAGCAGGCTCATAGCGGAGGAGCCTGATGCGGGGCTCGATCCCAGAACGCTGGGATCACACCCTGAGCCGAAGGCAGACGCTTAACCACTGAGCCACCCAGGCGCCCCTAAGTTCCCTGTCTTAACCATTTAGGCTCTTTCTTATTTCCAATATAAACATTCTTTTTATATAAATTGCCAAAAACATCTCTGATTATCACTTTAGAAATATTTCCTTAAAATAGAATAACTGATTAAAAATTAAGTCTCATAATACATATTGCCAAATTGCCCTCTAGAATATATGTACATATTTTTATATTCATACTCTCAGTTTATGGAACTGAACATTCATTATCATTTGAATCTTAACTGTTTGATAGATAAAAATTATATGGCTTCATTGGCATATAAAATGAGATTAAACACTTGTATTTGTCTAGTTTTTTCTTTTCTTTTATAAATTGCCCATTTTCTTTGTTTTCTTTTGGCTCAGTAGCCTATTCTTAAAAACTGATTCTAGTTATATGAGAAGTGTAAGAAAGTGCTTGTCAGGAAATAATTTGTGCAGAATGAGTTTTATATTTTAACTATATCATTTTGACACATAAATATAAACCAGTTTATTTTCTCTTTTCCCAAACTCCATTAACATAATAGTACTCAATTATTTCCTTACTTACCTGAGCAGAGGTCAAGCCCAAAAACATTCTGAATCAAAGGCATGCAGTTAATAAAGTACACATTGTTTTCTAACAAGCTAGTTATGCCCTTTGTGAGGTTTTTCTTTTTTTCCATAGCTGATGCCCAGTAGTTTATTTTATAACTATTCTTTTCTTATGGAATGTTCATGTTAAATATTTTATGGATAGAAAATTATTGAACCTTAATATTCTAGAATTAATTGTCCATTCATAGATGTAAACCTTGCAAAATTTATGATTAGGACATTGAACGTACATAGCTACTATAGTGGTCACTTTTTTTAAAAAACCAAATACACAGTCCTTCTATTTATACAATTTTTTGCTTGGCAAACTCATTTTTCTTCATAGGAATTCCAAAAGAAATAATATTCTAGCATGCAATTTAATATGAATTACCATTTGATTATCTAGACGTTTAAGGCATTTTATACACTTTTTCAGATAGGTAGAGCTTAATTCCCCTCCAGTGTTCAAACGAGCTTTTTTTTTTCCCTTTTAGTTGCCCCTAACGCAAATCACTTCATGCCCAAAGTTTTTCGGTAAGTCAATTGTTTAACACTTGGCTTGAATTTTTCCACAGAAACATTTATTTATGTAAGTGATTCTCAACCTGCGGATTTTTTGGACCCTGAGGAACATTTGGCAATGCCTAGTGACATTTTTTGTTGTCATAACTGAAGGGATGCTACTGACATTAGATGAATAGAGGCCAGGGGTGCTGGTAAACATCCTACAATGCATTGAACAGTCCTTACAACAGAGAAGTTTCTGGCCCAAAATGTGATAATGCAGAAACTAAGAAATCCCCATTTACATAATACTATTGAGTACTTACTAACTGCCAGGCACTGTGCTGGGGCTGTGGACAAATGGATAGAAAGTTATGATCATAGCACTCAGGGAAGTTACATTATGGTTAGGAAATGGAAGGAATTGGATAAATAAACTATAACATGATCATCAATATAGTTATGGTGTATATGTGATATACTTAGGAGCAGGATAAAGTTCACCTGAAGGAATTAGGGAAATTTTCAAAGAAGTGATATTGAAACTGTTGTTAATGTTCTTATTATTATTATTGTTGTTTACCTTTTAATTTAAGTTTACAAAAAGCACACAAATAGCATAGTTACAACTTAATGGATTTTCAAAAAATGAACATACCTGTGTGACCAGCATGCAGATCAAGAAACCAGATTAAGAGCATCCCTGATTGTGCCCCCCTCTTGTGTCCCTTCAGTAGCAGCCCAACCCTCAAGAGTATTACAGTTTTGACTTTTAGCATCATTGATTATTTTTGTTTTTTTAGTAAACTATACAAATGAAATCTTACACCGTGTAATCTATTGTATCTGGATTCTTTTGCTCAACATTATGTTTGTAAAATTGATTTGTTGCATGTAGGTGTTTGTTCATTATCATTACCATATAGTAATCCATTCTCTGAATATGCCAATATATATTAATCTACTGTAAAGAAACAATTGTTGAAATCCTAAGTCTGCCAATAGGTCAGTCTGGCTGCAGAATGGGTTTTGAAGGGGAACTGGCAAGAGAGAGCCTGGAGGTAGGTAAGGCCAAATGATGGACCCTCTCTGTGTCGTATAAAAGACATTGGGCTTTTTCTAGTAGAAAATAAAGATTTTTTTGAAAGATGTTAAACAGTAATGAATGTAGTGAGGCCTTTGGCAGCAGAAGAGGGGTTGAATGGAAATAAACTTAGCTATTAATGTTAATCAGGAGGTTACTGAAATATTCAAACAAAAGATGCTAAGTACCTAAGGGCAGACAAGGGTAGAAGGAAACAGATGACTTTCTGAGGATAAAATTAGTAGCACTTTTTTACTAACTTGGTGTGAAATTTGCAGATGGTAGTTTTCTGAGCCAACCTTCAAAAGCCTATGTGTGTTACTGAAATACAAAATGTGTACAGTAAAGAAAAATAATAGAATTCAATGTTAGCAATTAAAATTGAATTCAAAATAACATCCAAATTTATCTATAGTGTTTGAACTTGTAGAAAAACATATATCATTAGTTGAGAATTAATAAATTGATGAAAATCTTCATGGAGAATCTGTAAGGATGTTGGCTGCAGTCTAGGACAAGTTTAGACTAATGGTATTCGCTTTTTATTTGTTTTCATTTTAATTTAAAATTTGTGACTTTTTTTCTGTTGTTTCGTATTTTCACTATTTTTATTTTATTTTTATCTTTCATTAAATTTGTACATTTAGTCATGAATAAGGTGGTTTTCAGCTCAGGAAATATGAAACAAAAAGTGTGTGTGTTCGTGTGTACATCAAAAAGCAAGAGCTGAGAGAGGAAAGGAAAAAAGGAATGAAAATATCGTATCCATATAAATGAGAAAGAAACTGTCTGAGGAGTTAACAGAGTTCCCATTTGTTATTTCTAGGTCGGCAGATTACTGCATTTTACTTTTGTTTGTGTATATATCTCTAGAGAGAATAAAGGCAGTGAGTCAGAAAGTTTCCCATAGTTACCAGGCAATAGCGTCACTTCAAAGATGTATTTATTGCTGAGACAGTGGTTAAGATAGTTGGCTCTTGGTGACCTAGAAAATGAGTGCAATTAGCTTTTGATAACAGAGCACTACCTATCAATGTTTTTGAAGATGAACATCTCTAACATGAATTTTTTTAAAGTTGTAAACCCTTGATAGATATGATTATTCACCTAGAAAACCCAAAAAAATCCATTGAAAAAGTATTAGAATCAAGAAGAGTTCAGCATGGTGGCTAAATAAAGATCATTTTACTATATATATATATACTAATTATATCTATATACTAATTTACTTAAGTTAGAAACAACCATTAGAAAAAGTAACGGCAGGGGGCACTCGTGGGTGGCTCAGTTGGTTAAGCATGTGACTCTTTATTTCGGCTCAGGTCATGATCTCAGGGTCATGAGATTGACCCAGCATCAGGCTCTGTGTTGTGTGTGGAGCCTGCTTACGATTCTCTCTCTCCCCCCCTCCTTCTGCCCCTCGCCGTCCCAAACCCTGGCTCATGTGTACTACCTCTCTCTCTCTCTCGGCTCATGCATGCTCTCTCTCTCTAAAAAAAAGAACAGAAAAAGATCTCATTTGCAATATCAGAAAAAAGTAAATTTTGTAATACCCAAGAATAAACTAAAGGAATTTGCCAGACCTGAATAAAGAAAACTTTATTAAAGGACATAAAATATAGCTTGAATGATTAGGAAGTTATGTCATGTTCTTAAAAGCAAATAGTTTTGTGAAATTGTCAATTTACCTTAAGTTGATTGATGAATGTGATATAATTCCCAGTGGATTTGGGGGGGGGGGAATATACCCAGTTGATTTCTAAACATAATTTTAAAAGAACAAATTATGAAAATAGCTAGTGATTTATTTAAGTAAAACAATGAGAGGGCCTTAATCAAATGTAAGACGTAATATAAGGCACAGTGATTAAAGTATTTGGTATGTTACAGGAAAATAAAGTCAGAGATAAATGACACCAAATGATATTTCATTAACATAACTATGGATAAAATTGGAATTTAACATATTATAAATGTGACATTTTAAGAAATTCAAGGAAAGAACGGTCAGTCAATAAAAGATGTTGAGAAAATTGGCTATCCATTTTGGTGGAGCTTGATCATGCAACTTAAAATTAAACTATAGATGATTCTGTATTTAAACATTAAAAACTATAAGTTTATGATTTAAAAACTAAGTAATTTTTATGATCTTCAGGTAAGAGAAACCTTTCTAGATGACACATAAAACACAGAAAATATAATACAAGTATTGATAGAAATTCATTTTGTTAAGCACTGGAAACCTCTTAGTGGAAATGCCAACTAAGCAAAAATTGTTACAAATGTTAAATGTTAAAAATTAATATTTGCAAGAGATTGAACTGCCAAAGTTTTAATATTTTTAGTACGTAGAAATTTCTTAATAATTCAACAGGAAGAACATAGCCACCGATATAGAATAGCAGGCAAAAGATACAATCAGGCAGTTTGCAGTGGGAAAGAAGTAAATTGCTTTTAAATATGTGCTCATTATAATTGGTAAGAAATGTAAAATTCAAAAATATTGTATTGCTTTGTACACATCAGTTAAATATCTACTTAAAACAGAGATTGCCTGGAAGTGGCAAGGTTTGGGTGAAAAGACCATTGTTCGGAGTATAAATTGCTACCATTTTTCTGTAGGGCAATCTGCAATGTATCAAAAAGTTCAGTGTAATGTTATAAAAGACATTAATTTTATAGGGAATAAAAAAGTTTACAAAGAAGGGACAGCCTGGAAAAATTGTTTTAGTACTTTGAAAAACCTTCCCACTGTAGAAAAACTTGATCCAGTTTAAAAGGAAATAATCTGCGAGGCATACCATGTAAAAGGACATATACTCTATCTTTCCCCCCAAACACACCATGAGTTGGAAGTCAAAGCGAGGGAGCAGGAGCCAGAACCATAGGAAACTGGGACTTTGGAGACAGAGGAGAGACTCTGAGGACAGACGGCTATGGCTGCACTGTTGGTGAGACACTTAGGCTTGGACAAACAGGAATATGTGAAATTCAGCCTGGGATTCCCTAAGTCTGGGAGGCTAAAGTGGACCCAGTCAGTATTTAAAGGTACCCTCTAGTTAAAGGTAGAAGCAGAAATAAATTTTCACCAAAGGAAATTTTCCCTGTTTTAGGTAAGCTATACTCCAACAGATGAATATCAGCAAAACCATTAATTAGTAGGGGGACTGAAAAATTTGACAACTATAGAACTGTCAAATACAAAATATAGCACAGCCCAGAATTTGGTGACCATTATCATTCATTTTTCATACTAAGGAACTTTTGTTTAGGACTAATGCTAAACCAAACAGGATGCAGGCACAAGAGAAGTATATCCAGCTATCCCTGACAAACCAGGATGTATGCTTAAAATACCTATGATGAAATCTTCAAAAGAACAAAGATACACAAAGATAAAAACATTATTTTTGAATGAGCAATTTGGGAGAAAATAGGACTCTCAGCAATGAGAAAATATAAGTTAAAATTTTTAAATCTGTGAACAGATGAAACAGCAGATTAGACCAGCAGAAGAATTAGCATCCTGAAATATAGTTCTGAGAAAATTACCTCATATCGGAATCATTACATAGATAGATATTGTTATATAAACATGGGAAAGATATAAGGTATGAAGAAAGAAATGAGAAGGTCCAAACTACATTACATCAAAGCCCCAAAAGAAGAGAATGGAAGAAAGGCAATGATTACAGAGGTAATGGCTGTAAATTTACCAAACTGCTGAAAAAACATGAAACCACATGTCCTGGAGGTACTGTATAAATTGAGAAGGATAAATAAAATAAATTGATGGCTGAATACATTAAAGTGAAACTTCAAAACCAAAATAAAAGAGAAGATCTTAAAAGTAGCCAGAGAGAAAAGACAGATCACTTAAAAAGGAATGACAGTAGGCTTTTAAACAACATTGGAATAAGACAGAAAGAAAAATAATACCTTCAAAGTATTGAAAAAGTTATAAATTATTTTATACAGGTTTTCATTTTGTGTTGTAAATATGTGAAGTGTCTACTTTGAGGTTCATAATAAAATACAGAAACTTTTTCTAAAATTTTGGATAAAAAACAGACCATATTTATTAGGGAAACAATATATCAAATCCTGGGATGCCGTCTACCTATTAAATTTGTGGTTTATATTAAAAGTTCTGAAGTATTTTCTTGATGAAGATAGTATATTTCAAAACTGAATTAAATAAGCATTGTATTATTTTCTCTTCTTAATGTATTCAGTATTGTCATTTTTTCTACTGCTACATGCCTTTTCACTTTTATGTTTTAGGCAACAACTTTTTAAAATCTTGTTTTATCACAGGGGCACCTGGGTGGCTCAGTTGGTTAAGCGTCTGACTCTTAGATTCAGCTCAGGTCTTGATCTCACAGCTGTGAGTTCAGATCTTGTGTTGGTCTCCAAACTGGGCTTGGAGCCTACTTAAATTTAAAAAATAAATAAAAAATAAATAAAATAAAATCTTGTATTGCATGGTAAAAATAGTATATTTTAATATAAGATAATATATTAAAAGTTTTGCTCCTCCCACATAATTTTACCTCTAACTTATAATAATCTTACTATTCCACTTAACTGAAAAACTCTGAAAAATCTTGAAACCAACCTGTAGGATGATCTTAATATGCCAGGATTGAAAACAATAGCCAAAACATGGAAAGAGCACAAATGTCCATTAACTGATGAATGGATAAAGAAGATATGGTGTATCTATATAATGGAATATTACTCAGCCAATCAAAAACAATGAAATTTTGCCATTTGCAATGATGTGGGAGGAACTAGAGTGTATTATGCTAAGTGAAATAAGATAAAGACAGATGCCATATGATTTCACTCATATGTAGAATTTGAGAAACAAAACAGATGAACATAGGGAAAGGGAAGGAAAAATAAGGACAGAGAGGGAAGCAAAGCATAAGAGACTCTTAAATATAGGGAACAAACTGAGGGTTGCTGGAGGGGAGGTGAAGAGACTTAAATATAGGGAACAAATTGAGGGTTGCTGGAGGGGAGTTGGGTGGGGGGCTAGGGCATTTGGGTAATGGGCATTAAGGAGGGCACTTGACGTAATGAACACTGGATGTTAACTGACGAATCACCAAATTCTACCCCTAAAACTAATACTACACTATATGTGAACTAACTTGAATTTAAATAAAGTCTTGAAAAAAAAAATGCCAGGATTGAACTCACTCATTTTGGAGTCTTAGGTTATAGTTATCTGTAGTTTAACCAAAAGCAGTATCCTTTTATCTTTAAAGATTTATGCCTGAATATGTCATATTAGACTCAAAACATTATAGTGTCTCATATTTCTCTGAGGTAACACTCAAGTAATTCTGAGATTGCTTTTCAGTTATGATAATGACCCTGATCATTTGTCCTCTGCTTTAATAATCTTAATCGCTTTTCACAGACTAACGTTTTGATCTCTACTAATTATTACTTAAATTTAGCTTCCTGACCTACCTCTCTCAATGACACAAGAACAACTCAGATTTAATCTCCATTTTTCTAACTAGTTTTAAGAGTAGACCTACATTTGCCCTGTTTGATTTAGGCCAGATTTATTTTGAGGTGCTGGAAATTAATATATGTCATAATTTTATTCTTTTTTTCTGATTCCTTCCAAGTTTAAACAACAAATGTTTCTCTTTGATATCTTCTTGTCAGAGAGAGGTCAGGAATATTAAGGAAAATATTCCTTACACTGACCCATCATTTTGTAATATAAAAAGCTTTAAAAAGATAGAGAATTTGATGAGGCTGTAGTATCTGAAAATTATTCAGAGAAAATTACAAAATGTCTCGTAGCTTCTGGGCAACTTGCATTAAGGAAAAAAAAAAAAAAACCCAAACTTGAAAACTAGGGCATGACAGAATCTAGTCTTGCCATTCCGCACATCCCCACCTATTTCTTTGTTTTCTGTCCTTTCCCTAGAGGCAAATTCTGTTAGGTATAGAAGTCTGCCCTTCCTATTGCAGTTTTGAGCAAAAGGCATTTCCATCTGCCCCACTTACTGTTCCTGTATTGGGTATCCTGTGCTCTTGGATACTTATTTTTTTATGTGAAAAGAGGACCCGAGTTAACCTGTTTGTAATTATCTTAATATAAAATAATATTGCTTGGTTACCAAATTTTTCAGGTTTGTTTAAAAACCTAAATTTTTTAAAAAACTGATTTTTTTTTTTTATATCCTTTGTTGGTTGATTCTTGTGAATCTAGTCTGGCTCTTGCATGGCCTAAGCCACACTTAGGGGTACAATTTCTAGAGCCTATCATTGGGCTAAAGTGGGCATCAAAGTAGCATTGAAAGAGGAAGGGCTATAAATGAACACCCTCATGGCTGTGTGTGTATGTTGGTATGTGTGTTGTGTGTATGTTAATAAGGATAATCACTTCTACCCATTCTGACTAGATGATGGGATTTGTTTAGTGCCAGTGGATGCAACCAACTTCCTCCCACTCCTACCATCTGCCCTAATAAAGTCAACTGTTCAGTTTCCTATAGCCCTAACTTGAAGAATTCAATCCCAGTCCTAGGACATGTGTGCATTATCCTTATTTTATGAAGTGTAATTTTTTTCTTCAGTTATGGACTTCATTTTGACTTTTCTTAAATCTCAGTCTTTACGGCTTCATTTGGATAGCAAACTACCTTATTATAAGTACTATAGTATGGATGTCCTGAAACAGTCTGCTATCCTCAAACCTTAAATTACAGATCCTGATTTGGAGATACTAACCCAAATTCCACACCAAAAAAGTGTGTGTGTGTGTGTGTGTGTGTGTGTGTGTGTACAAAAGTCTATAAAAATTATGATTCCTTGGAAGAACCTCATAGAATAAAATATTTCTTTTATACATGTTTTTCAAATTAGAGTATATATGAAAACTGTTATTTAATTTTCTAAGAATTTTTTTATATATATATTTTTGCATTCCTGTGGTTATACCTTTTTCAGTGGCAAAGGATAGCTGCACCTCTTTTTAGAACAGTTTTTAAAAATTAGGCCTCTGATTATTTTTAAGTTTCTTGTTAAGAGATTTTTTTTCCAATACAGTAAAGGTAAAGATTTTCCTTCATCTAACTTATGTCAATATTATTTAATAAATAATGTCTTCTTCATTTTATATTTCTTCCAGGTTGTAACTCACTGAATTTTTTAATCCATTCTTGTATGTGTGGATGCTCTTAAAAAGTAAATTTTTCTATGAAGTATAATAATAGTTGATTGACAATGAGTTAAGACCTCTTGTGTTTAATATGAGCAGCAGAGCATTAACTTGAATTGAGTGGAACATTGCCTCTTTGTGTTACCCTATTTTTTACCATCCTGAGTCTTATTCCCACCCTGACAGCTGTTGTTTTTACAGCTTTAATTTTTAGTGTATGATTGTTAGGGAAATTTAAGCATTAATTTTGAAGTTACGGACACATTTTTTCGTCTTTGCTTAGGTACATAATCACATTGCTGTTTTCTTTCTTTTTAAGTTATTTTCTTTCTTTCTTTCTTTCTTTCTTTCTTTCTTTCTTTCTTTCTTTCTTTCTTTGAGAGAGAATGGGGCGGGGAGCAGAGGGAGAGGAACAAGCAGACAGTGCACTAAGCCTGATGTGGGGCTTGATCCCACAACCTTGAGATCACATCCTGAACCAAAATCAAGAGCCAGGCACTTAGCTGACTGCGACACCCAGGCGCCCATACCTTGCTGTTTTCTATTGGACTTAGGCAAAAGCATAAATCAAGAGGTGCTATTAGCTTTTTTTCCTTCAAAGGTATTTTCTATCTCTCACATTCTTTTCCCAGTCTCCTTCAGAGGTATGGTAATGTCCAAGGCTATCTTCCTGGTAATCAGTGTCTTCAAAACTGCTGCTCTTGATAATTCTTCATTAAGTTTTCAAGATTGTTGCTGGCATTTTGCATTCTTCAGACATCTTCTGGTAATTCATACCCATTCAAAAACAGACATACTCCTCTCATAGCTTCTATTCTGCACTCTTTCTGATAGAACTATTCAGTTTTCACAATTGCTTTGGCTATAACAATTTCTACAACATAGGTGACTTTAGATTTGTGTTTTAGTATAAATAATAGTACCCAACATTTTTAAGTATTTGATATGTATTAGGAATGATGCTAATTATTTTATATGTTTTATTGTATTTAAGCAGAGGGGAAAAAATCATTCCTGTGTCTGAATAGGGTGCAGTGTCTTACAAACTGAAAACATACAGTAATAGATTAATGGATTAAGTTCAGAATTGGAATCTGTAGGTCTGAGTTCCTTTCTGGGGTTTTCTATTGATTTACTCAGTGGCATTGGATTAGTCATAGAATTTACAAAAAGAGAAGTAATAAATCTCTGTATTATGTAATACAGGATTATGTTAACTATTGAAATAGAAAATATCAGTAGGTATTTTTTAAGAAAAGCACCATAAATAAAAACTTCATAATTATTGAATTATGTAGTTAAGAAATACTACTCATGTTTAGCTCTCCAGTGTAGTAAATAAGAGAAATAAGAGCTTTTGTCAGAGCATTATAAATTTAATGTAGTGTATGTTATTATACTAGCATTATATTGTGACATCCTTTCAGTTAGCTAAAAATGTTTTATAGTGTTAACACTTTACTTTTATAAGAAGAGTATCAAATATCATTACCCCTTTTTACAAATGGAAAACTGAGAGATAAATTTCCAGAGGCATAAAAACATAAACTGTTATTCATTTAATATGTGAACAATGAAGGACTATTACGTTATAGATGATAAATAAAAAGCCTGATCATAAACGGAGACGTTAGTAGCTTTATATCAGTCTTTAGATGAGCAAAACTATAGAGCAACTTGTTTAATTCAAGCTGCAGCATGCCATAGGCTCCAAATACTTAAGTGTATACATTTTTCACTCATCTTTACTAATGGAACTTCTACTTAATTAAGTTTATCTCAAAACAACAGAAATATTGGATTTCTTTCTTTTTAGGAAGGACTTACTCATTTTCTTCTTTCCCAATTGGCTTCTAATTTTAAAACTGAGGGTTGTATGAGATGACAACACTTTATAATGATAATTAAAATAGAAAGGAGCTGTTTTTGCTTTTTTCTCTCTTCTCAGCAGTTCTTCCACCATCCCACTTCCTTTACTTCACCTATTTCTTGTTCCTCTCACTTTATCACATGTGCCTGTTTTGGTGAGAATCTAGTTTTGTAGAATGAGAACTTTAAACGTGATAATTACATGGTTCTTAATGTAGATACTATATAAAGAGGCCACAGTGAGAATTATCACATCTTAGGGCAAAGAGCAAAGTTTTAGACTTTCTAAAATCAGTTGGCAGTGAGCCATTTGCAAGTAGTACATACAGGCCTAAAGTAGGAGCTTGTTTCTTTTATTCTTGATTAAGATTTTTAAGCACAGTTAGTTATGTTGTTATATGAATAATAAAACTTAAAAAAAAACTCGCATTGCTTTAGGTATACCAAGTAATTATGTGTCATCATTAACAAAGTAGAAATTCAATGTATACCAACTACATTAAAAAAACAAAAAAAAACTCCAGAGTAGCTGGAATAGAGACTGGGTTATGTTCTCACTAGACTAACCAGAGAGCCCCCTTTTAGTATAATTTCAAATTATATCATATTTCAACTTCATCATTCTTCAGATTTGAGAAACAGGATATTTTCCTATATCTATATGTCAGCTTTTGAGCAGCATGAATGAGTAACATTTTTTTCTAAATAGATTAAAAGACATATGTAGGAGGGCCTGGGTGGCTCAGTTGGTTAAGCGCCTGCCTGCCTTCAGCTCAGGTCATGCTCCCAGAGTCCTGGGATTGAGCCCCACATCAGGCTCCCTGCTCGTCTCCCCCCCCCCCATGCGTTCTCTCTCTCTCTCTCAAATAAATAAATAAAATATTAAAAATAAATAAATAAAAATAAAAGATATATGCAACCAACACTTTTAACTTTGCAACTTTTCTTTTTACACAGTGAGTTATTTTTCACATTATTTTCCTCCTTTATCTAAACATTAACTTGATAATTTTTTTAATTTTTCACATAATGCCAAAAATGAATAAATGTATATTGCAGATATAAAAAATTCTAATAATCCATAGAAATCTCACTATTCTTTCAACTTTCCCTGCAATAAGATGTAAAGTAGTGCTATTTATATAAGTGGGATATGAAAATAAGTATTCTCATGAAAATCTCTTATAAAAATAATTTTCTTATCTGAGTTCCTTGATTTTTTGTTTGATAATTTGATTATCTTCTCCCTCTGCCCCTGCTCGCTTGCTCTCTCTCCCCTTCTCACTCTCACTCTTGCTCTCTCTCACGCGCTCTCTCTCTCTTGCTCTCTTTCTTTCTAATAAATAAAAATTTTTTAAAAAATAATTTTAAAAAATAAATAAATTCTTTTGTTAAGCCAGATAAATTGGTTGGCTTGCTTTAGGGGCCATGCTATACAAGAAATACTTATCTTTAAACATTAGAACCTTACTTAGCATGGTGATTGTTAACTCTGTGACACATAATGGGAACTGAGTTTCAACTGTGGGACTCTTGGCGTCTCTGCAAAGTATATGTTCATTGAATGGAATGGAAGATGACACTGCTGCAGTACTTAAATTTTTACTCTTTTTTTGTGTGTGTTTTCTCTATACAATTAAACTGTCTCCTTTGATCTTTCATCATACAAAGAGCTTATTTAAACACTGTATAACTTTAACTGAAAAACAAAATGGGAGTATCTCCATTTTGAAAAGTTTTCTACTTCTTCCAGGAGTGGAAGAAAATGTAAATATTTAAGAAGGCTAAAAACTCTGAGGAAAAGAAATACATAAATAAGATCATATCTTCCAAGTAAAACTGAGATAACTACCTTCATTCCCTGGTTGTGTCTTCTCTTGCGTAACAGTAGCCTTTACCAGACCACGTAGTCACATGTTATGATACACTGATGTGTTATGATTGGTTGAAATGTGTTTGCAACTAATTTAAAATTAACAAAATATGCAAATGAATATTTTAATTAATTAAAATAAATTCAAGGCTGCCCTTAGAATAATGTGACTCTTCCATTCTGCTCTGTTTCTTAGAGAAGAAAGGAGTAGATTTATAGCTGGTGCTCCTTGAGTATCCCTAGGAGTTCGTCATGTACAAGTTTTATCCATCATATGTAGTCCTGAGAAAAGAAATACATTAAAGATAGCTTCTTTGTACCATAGGATAATTATAGAGGCAGGCTCTGAGTGGTTAGTTTATTATAACCCTTTTTTAAAGTGTAAAACAAAATTAATGTGTTTGCCCTTTAATCAATAAAGTAAGGAAAATTTAATTTGCTGTCATTAAACTGCCTATTTTTTACCTAATTTACCTCCTCAGTAGGTCTATATTTACTCTGATAAAGACTCCACACATTTATTTCAGTCTACTTTACAAAGTTGAATATAAGATAATCATGAAGATTAGATCAAGTGGCACACATTATTATTAATCTGCCTCATTCCTTCCATCTGCAGTGTGTTTTTCAAAGTGTGGTCCTTTGATCAGCATCACAAGCAGAACCTGGAAACTTGTTAGAAATGTACATTTTTGAGGACCCAACCAGACTTTCTGATCAAAATCTCTGGGTGGGACCCAGCAGTCAGTGTTTAACAAGGCGTGTGGGAGATTCTGATGCATACTCAAGGCTGAGAACCACTTTTTTAACCATATCCTACCTTGATAGAGTAATGTTATTAATAACATTAGTAAATTATTAGATGGCGTTTCAAAGATAGTCTTTGTTATTTAAGATTATTTAATCAGTAGAGGGTACTGCAATAATTGTTAGGAGGAAATTTTATTAAATTTATATAGTCAAGTAACAAGCATATAAATATTAATATATAGATTATGCTCTGTTGACAAAAATATGTCTAGAAAAATAAATAAAGTGCTATACTAAGTGGTTTTTCACAGTCACCATGAGTCTAAGGAATTTCTGCGCATTTACATGTGGCTAATATGTGCCCTGTACATATTTAAACATCATTGTCTGTTAGCAATAACATTTTTTAAGATTGTTTTTCCTGTGAAATTAAAATGGATCAGAATTTCACTGACAGGTTCTCTGGGCTATAAAATCATTGTTTATGACACGCTTTTTTTGCAAATTGAACAGTCTTTGAAGCACTTTCTGACTTTAATGTTATCTTGAAAGTGTCACTGATAAAAGAAAAAGATCACAATAAGTGATTTTCCATAGGAGGTTTCATAGTTTAGAAAGTATTTAACAACTTTGATAGTTTAAAAAGTATTTAGAAGTTCAAGATGAAATGTTTTATTTAAAGAGAATGGCTAAATCCCATTAAACCTTTATTATTTGGCACTCTAGTAGTTCCGAAAACGTTGTATCCGAAGTAGGAATATAAACTTCTGCTCTTGCTCAAGGAAAAAAAAAAAAAAGATAAATAAATAATGTATAAGAAAGTTGGAAACAATTTTAAGCTAATTTAGAAAAGTTTCAAACTTTTGATAGCATTCTTTTTTGCCATTGATTATAAATAGCCTATTGATAATGAATGCTTGTTATCTATTCATAAACAGATACAGGTAAAGCTACACTTATTAAAACCATTCTTCTGCTTCTATTTTCTTGTTTAGACAGTTTTTTCCCATTTTATTCTAAATTGAGTTTTATTCCCTTGCTCTTTGCCTTCTAGTTGTATCTTTTCATTTATGGTTTATAGATGTTTTTATCTAGCTCTTACCCTCCTGTCCATCTTCCAATTTCAGCACTTCATTTGGCTGCTTGTTCCCTTAGATCTAGTATTTCAGTATTCTGATCCCTGTTTCCCACTTGCCAGTGTTCTCACATTCAGGTTCTTGCTGTCCGTTCTCTTTCCCCTCATCTTTGCTTCTCAACCACTGTTTTCTAGGTTTGGTTTCTGGATTTTTGTATTGTTCCTGTTCTCTAACTGGTATAATCAAAACTGCAAGGATATAAGGAGAATTGGAAAGAAGAGACATAAAGAGAATTGACATGTATTGAATGCCTATTCTATGCTAGGTGATCTAATTCTCATAAGATTTAGGTAGGTTTTATTATTTTCTCCATTTTATTCATAAGTACACTGAAGCTCCAAGAGGTTAAATATTTTGTTCTAATTCACAGAGAAGCTAAGTGATACAGCTGGGTTTCAAACCTGTATTGGTTCATTTATTCATCGTTTTATTCAACAAATATTTTATTGAGTACATATACTGTGTGTTGGGCACTGTGCTAGGTGCTGCAACCCATCCAGCTGTTGCTCTCATGAAGCTTAACTATGTGGTGGCATTGTTTGATTTCACAGATGTCTATCTTTCTGCTATGCCAAACAGCTTTAGAGGAAGAGAAAATAAAAAGGAAATAGAAGGGTTCTGATATTTTATGGAAAATCTATATTTGATAGATGTCAAAAAGACTAGTTTGTGCATTATTTAGAAATCTTATTGAAGAGGTTGATTTGTATCTAGTCCTAGAAAGAGTCTGACAACTTCAGCACTCACCGCTGTAGACACTAGCGCCTTTTAGTGGCATCACCACAGTATATATTTTCCTTTTGTATTCTCAAATAAAGAAAATTTGTAGCTATAGGCCCAAATTATCTAGAGGGCTTCATCATTAATTGTCCTCCCTAAATTATGTTTAGAAAAAAGATGAAGACTTCTCTGTAAAGAATACATTTTTTCATCCATCCATCCATCATCCATACAGTTATTAATACTCTGGAAAATATTTAGGATGGTTTACCCAAATACATAAAACACAACAGAACTTTTAATAAGATAAACGTAGGCAAGGAAAAATAAGATCAGATTAAGCTGTGTTCTGTACTAAAAAGTATCCACATTTGTCTCTGTTTTCAAGGGTTACTTGATTCACAAGCATTATAATTTTTTTAAAAAGACAAAAAAAAAAAAGACCCAAAAACTGGTGGCACAGAGTACCATTCCTAGATACGACACTTAAGAGAAAGTTTCTCCAATAGCTCCTCCTAAAGAGAATCACAGAGAAATGTGGTGTACAATGGCCTCAAATACTTCCTAATATAAATACGAGTTTCACTGAGCCATTTCATTGGATCCACTTGCATATAGCAAAACAATTCTTTGAAAAGTGAGCAAAGGCATTCTAGGTAGATCACTGTGGCCCAACCAAATCCGGTGGTGTATTTTAGAGAATCTATAGAAATTGGTGAATTGCATGTCTTGTAGGTAATTCTCATATGTAATTCATCAATCAGGTTTTTCATGTAGTAGGTGAAACTGAATTTACACACTCTTAGAAGTGTGTTCTATTCACTATTGTAATATCACTGCCTAGAATAATACCTAGTACATAATAGATGCTTAATAAATATTTGTTGTATGGATGGATAAATGTTGTTATTTGAAGTATCTGTTTAAGTGAAAGACTTCTTCTCAGCTATTTATATATATTTTTTTCATTTGCCCTTAAATAAAGTGTGCTACTGTACTTTGGAGTACTTCATCTTTACATGATCCCAAATTCATTAAATGTTGAACATTGCTTATGTGACTTTTTCAAGCAGATAATGAATATTAGCCCTATTGAAAGAATTCTTTTAAGATTGTTCTCCATAATACTACATGCTCGATTTTTAAGACTCTAAGATTTTACAGTCTCTAAGAAAAAGTTGTAAACATCAATAAAGCGGTTTGTAATATAGAAATAGTGTTTCTTCTCAGGAGACCTCAAAATCATACCAGGTAGTTTGAATTTGGAAAACAACAGATAGATTCTGAATAATGCTAGCTTGACATCTTTTAGCTGTATATTTAAATGAAAGTAATTAACTCCCAAACTTAGGAATTTAAGAATTTCTTAGAGAATTTAAAAATTCTCTATTTTTAAGGCAGGTTTTATTGAAAAGCATAATGGTAGTGTTGACAGTTCTTTAAAATTTCTGCCTTGTTAAATACTGCATTATGCTGGGATTCAGTGGACCAGTAGATCACATTAATTCTGGTAATCCTTTATTCTATATAATTATAAGGTATTAAATAACTAATTTATATGCATCTTAAAAGTTTATAACATCAACCAGCATCTAACACATACTTGATGCATTTTTTTTTGCCAAGTCCTTAACCTAAATTTTGCCCAGAGCTACAGTCTTATTTAGTATTATCCCTCTACTTCTAATAAAATACTTAAAAAATCAAACTTTCTCTATATTCCTCCATAGCCTTTTATTTCATTTGACTTTCTTCTTATTTACTGGAATAGTTTATTTTGCAAGCTTTATTCCTATATTGCTCCCAATTATTGTAACCTGTTAACATCTATTGAAATAGAGGATTAGGAATGGATTTGGTCATGTATTCCACTCATAACTTTTAGCCTAAAACATATCTTTACCATCACAATATAAATATATACCTATTTTGATTGATCTTTAGAAAATGAGATTTTCCTGTCTTCATTCTCTTATTTCAGGTTTAACTTACACACTTGTCTTAAAAACGCCGTATTTAAAACTTCTGTTGTATAGTGGAATCCTGCCACTTCACTGATTCTTTTTTAAAATAATTAGATAGTTAATTTGTATTGAAAATATAAAGATGGTAAATTGAGTTTTTCTTCTGCCCAATACATGAGAAAGTTGACATGGTGACTTCCTGAGTTCGTTTTAATTATGTCATAAAATCATAGAGCTGGGAGAGATAAAAAATGATCTCAGGTTTTAGGGATTAATTATTTCATGTGTAATAGTCAAAAAGTACCCAGATTTCTTACCCTATCAAAATCTATTGAGCTGTTATAGCAATCTAAGGCTACGTCTTAAAATTTAGATTATCAGATGAGACTTCTATCAAATACCTCTGAGTTATAAGAGATAAGAGAAAAGTCTGCTAATATATATAAGTTCCCTGGATGTCCTGGTTCTCAGCTTTTATTCACTGGTCCCAAAGAACTGAGTCTTGATACTTTAAAAACAATATTTGGGGAACTACAAAGTATGGTCTATAGAAAGCATGATTTATAATTATTTTTAAGTTAATTTTACTACTCTGCCTTCCTTCTTTTTGGCTAATTTCACTCAGTCTGCTATTTAATCTTTAATTACAGGCCACAAAAGAAGTAATAGAACGGGAAGCGCCAGGGATGGCCCTGGCAATGCTGATGGGATCACTTAATGTTACACCTCTGGGCATGCTCTCTAGGTAAGAAAGTCACTAACATGTTGCAAAGAAAATTAATTCAATACCACTAATCACTACAATAGACTGATAAACATAAGAAACTTCAGTCAATAACACTTAAATTCGCTCCCTTTTTTTCCTCAGAGTTAAGAGTCTTAGTATCCTGTCTAGTTAAATCTTGACCATTTTCCTTCAAATTTTTTTTTACATTATGTTTAAACTTTTAGAAAATATTATACTTTGCTAAAAGGTGTCAATCCTAACCCAGAGGAGAGTCTAGTTTATTAAGATGTAAAATTATTTTTGTATGTGATTATTTGTAATCATCAATTAATATTCATTAATTGTCATCAAATGGTAATTTAATAAAACAGCGGAGGTTTTTTCCAAAAAGTTATTCTCGTATGTTAGGATACGTAAATAGGCATATTCATGGGTGGTCATAAAAAGAAGCTGAATTAATAATATATTAGTAGTATATTAAGTTAGTATATTTAAAACTATGCCTTTGTTGACATAGATGTTGACATCTATTCTTTTTTTTTTTTAATGATTTTTTATTATATTATGTTAGTCACCATACAGTACATCCCCGGTTTACGATGTAAAGTTCAATGATTCATTAGTTGCATATAACACCCAGTGCACCATGCAATACGTGCCCTCCTTACTACCCATCACCTGTCTATCCCATTCCTCCACCCCCCTCCCCTCTGAGGCCCTCAGTTTGTTCTCATAGTCCATAGTCTCTCATGTTTCATTCCCCCTTCTGATTAACCCCCCTTTCTTTATCCCTTTCTTCCCCTACCGATCTTCCTAGTTCTTATGTTCCATAGATGAGAGAAATCATATGATAATTGTCTTTCTCTGCTTGACTTATTTCACTTAGCATTATCTCCTCCAGTGCCGTCCATGTTGCAGCAAGTGTTGAGAATTTGTTCTTTCTGATAGCTGAGTAATATTCCATTGTATATATGGACCACAACTTCTTAATCCAGTCATCTGTTGAAGGGCATCTCGGCTCCTTCCACAGTTTAGCTATTGTGGACAATGCTGCTATGAACATTGGGGTGCTATGGCCCTTCTCTTCACTATGTCTGTATCTTTGGGGTAAACACCCAGTAGTGCAATGGCTGGGTCATAGGGTAGCTCAATTTTTAACTTTTTAAGGGACCTCCACACTGTTTTCCAGAGTGGCTGTACCAACTTGCATTCCCACCAACAATGTAGGAGGGATCCCCTTTCTCCACATCCTCTCCAACAATTGTTGTTTCTTGCCTTGTCTATTTTTGCTATTCTAACTGGCGTAAGGTGGTATCTCAGTGTGTTTTTGATTTGAATTTCCCTGATGGCTAATGATTTTGAACATTTTTTCATGTGTCTGTTAGCCATTTGTATGTCTTCATTGGAAAAGTGTCTGTTCATATCTTCTGCCCATTTTATGATTTGTTTATTTGTTTCTCGTGTATTGAGTTTGAGAAGTTCTTTGTAGATCTTGGATACCAGTCTTTTATCTGTAGTATCATTTGCAAATATATTCTCCCATTCTGTGGGCTGCCTCTTAGTTTTTTGACTGTTTCCTTGGCTGTGCAGAAGCTTTTTATCTTGATGAAGTCCCACAAGTTCATTTTTTCTTTTGTT
This sequence comes from Ursus arctos, assembly GCF_023065955.2. Classification (NCBI taxonomy): domain Eukaryota; kingdom Metazoa; phylum Chordata; class Mammalia; order Carnivora; family Ursidae; genus Ursus; species Ursus arctos. The sequence goes on along the minus strand of NW_026622930.1, from coordinate 32,987,812 downwards.
TCTCTTGCCTTTGGAGATGTGACATGAAAAAGGTTGCCATGGCTGATGTCATAGAGGTTGCTGCCTATGTTCTCCTCTAGGATTTTGATGGATTCCTATCACACATCGAGGTCTTTCATCCATTTAGAGTTTATCTTTGTGTATGGTGTGAGAGAGTGGTCAAGTTTCATTTTTTTGCATGTAGCTGTCCAATTTTCCCAGCACCATTTATTGAAGAGACTGTCTTTTTTCCACCGGATGTTTTTTCCTGCTTTGTCAAAAATTAGTTGCCCAAAGAGCCGAGGGTCCATTTCTGGCTTCTCTATTCTGTTCCATTGGTCTGTGTGTCTGTTTTTGTGCCAATACCATGCTGTCTTTGTGATCACAGCTTTGTAGTACAGCTTGAAATCCGGCATTGTGATGCCCCCAGCTTTGTTTTTCCTTTTCAACAATTCCTTGGCGATTCGGGGCCTTTTCTGGTTCCATACAGATTTAAGGGCTATTTCTTCCAGTTCTTTGAAAAATGTCCTCGGTATTTTGATCGGGATAGCATTGAAAGTGTAGATTGCTCTGCGTAGCATGGACATTTTAACTATGTTAATTCTTCCAATCCATGAGCATGGAATATTTTTACATCTTTTTGTGTCTTCTTCAATGTCTTTCAAGAGTGATTTGTAGTTTCTAGAATATAGGTCCTTTACATCTCTGGTTAGGTTAATTCCAAGGTAACATGTGGTTTTTGGTGCTATTGTAAATGGGACGGATTCCCTAATTTCTCTTTCTTCAGTCTCATTATTCGTGTATAGAAATGCAACTGATTTCTGAGCATTGATTTTGTATCCCGCCACATTACTGAATTGTTCTATAACTTCTAATAGTGTGGGAGTGGATTCTTTTGGGTTTTCCATATAAAGTATCATGTCATCTGCGAAGAGAGACAGTTTGACTTCTTCTTTGCCTATTTGGATACCTTTTATCCCTTTTTGTTGTCTGATTGCTGTTGCAAGGACTTCTAGTACTATGTTGAATAATAGTGGTGAGAGTGGGCATCCTTGTCGTGTTCCTGATCTTAAGGGAAAGGCTTCCAGCTTTTCCCCATCGAGAATGATATTTGCTATAGGCTTTTCACAGATGGTTTTTATGAGATTGAGGAATGTACCCTTTATTCCTACACTCTGAAGGGTTTTAATCAGGAAAGGATGCTGTATTTTGTCAAATGCTTTTTCTGCATCTATTGAGAGAATCATATGATTTTTGAATTTTTCTTTCTGGATAAAATCTAAGACATGATAGATTTGCAAATGTTGAACCACCCTTGCATCCCAGGGATGAATCCCACTTGGTCATGATGGATAATCCTTCTAATGTACTGTTGGATTCTATTAGCCAGGATCTTGTTGAGGATTTTGGCATCCATATTCATTAGGGAAATCGGTCTGTAATTCTCCTTTTTGATGGGGTCTTTGCCTGGTTTGGGGATCAAGGTAATATTGGCCTCATAGAATGAGTTTGATAGCTTTCCTTCTGTTTCTATTTTTTGAAATAGCTTTACGAGAATAGGTATTATTTCTTCTTTGAATATTTGGTAGAATTCCCCAGGAAAACCGTCCGGGCCTGGAGTTTTGTTTTTTGGAAGGTTTTTTATCACTGACTCAATCTCTTCATAGTTAATTGGCCTGTTTAAAAAATCAATTTCTTCCTCTTTCAGTCTTGGTAGTTTATAGGTTTCCAGGAAGTCCTCCATCTCTTCCAGATTGCTTAATTTATTGGCATAACGCTGTTGATAAAAGTTTCTAATAATCCTTCCAATTTCATTGGTATTGGTTGTGACCTCTCCCTTTTCATTCATAATTTTATTAATTTGGGTCCTTTCTCTATTCTTTTGGATAAGTCTTGCCAGTGGTCTGTCAATTTTATTTATTTCAAAGAACCAGCTTCTGGTTCTGTTGATCTTCTCTACTGTGCTCCCACTGTTGCTGTTCCAGCTTCTTGAGGTGAGAATATAAAAACTGCATTTTAGATTTTTCTATTCTTTTGAGTGAGGCTTGGATGGCTATGTATTTTCCCCTTAGGACTGCCTTTGCAGTATCCCATAGGTTTTGGACCATTGTGTTTTCATTCTCGTTGGTCTCCATAAATTGTTTAAATTGATTTTTGATTTCCTGGTTTATTGAATCATTCCTGAGCAGGACGGTTCTTAGTCTCCAAGTGTTTGAGTTTCTTCCAAATTTTTCCTTGTGGTTGAGTTCCAATTTCAAAGTGTTGTGGTCTGAGAATATGCAGGGAATAATCCCAGTCTTTTGGTATCGGTTGAGACCTCTTTTGTGTCCCAGAACATGGTCTATTCTTGAGAATGTTCCTTGGGCATTAGAATCGAATGAGTATTCTTTGGTTCTGGGGTGCAGTGTTCTATATATATCTATGAGGTCCAACTTGTCGTGTATGGCATTCAAAGCCCTTGTTTCTTTGTCGATTTTTTACATGGGTGTTCTGTCTGTTTCTGATAGTGGAGTGTTGAGGTCCCCTACTATTAATGTATTTTCATCTATATGTCTCTTTATTCTGGTTAAGAGTTGGCTTGTATATCTTGCTGCTCCCCTGGTGGGGGCATATATATTTATAATTGTCATATCCACTTGCTGGATACATCCTTTAAGAATAATATAGTGCCCTTCTGTGTCTCTAACTATAGTCTTTAGTTTAAAATCCAATCTGTCTGATATGAGAATTGCTACCCCAGCTTTCTTTTGAGGTCCATTGGCATGGAAGATGGTATTCCATCCCTTTACTTTCAGTCTGGATGTATCTTTAGGTTCAAAATGAGTCTCTTGTAGACAGCAAATGGATGGGTCATGTCTTTTTATCCAATCTGAAACCCTGTGGTGCTTTATGGGAGCATTTAGGCCATTTACATTGACACTGAATATTGAGAGAGATGATTTTAATGATGCCATGATGCCTGTAAAGTCTTTGTTTCTATAGATTGTGACTTTCTGTTCTGTATCACTCTTGGGGCCTTTTTACTTTTATAGAACCCCCCTTAATATCTCCTGTAGGGCTGGTTTCATGGTTACAAAATTGGTCAATGACTGGCGATTCTGGAAGGTCTTTATCTCTCCATCAATTCTGAATGACAGCCTTTCTGGATAAAGGATCCTTGGCTGCATGTTTTCTCTGAAGGAGCTTTAAAAATGCCCACCCACATGCCTTTCTCTCATTCCAGGTCTGTGTAGACAGGTCTGACGTAATTCTGATACCTTTGCTTTGGTTCGTGAGAAATTTCTTTGCCCTGGCCACTTTCAATACTGTATCCTTGGATCTAATATTTGCGAAATGCACTATGACGTGACGTGGTGTAGGTTTGTTGTGGTTGAGATTGGGAGGGGTCCTCTCTGCCTCTTGGACACGAATGTTTGTTTCCCTCACTAGATTAGCGAAGTTTTCAGCTACAATTTGTTCAAATATCTCTTCTAGACCTCTTTTTCTCCACCCCCTCGGGGATGCCGATGATTCTGACGTTGGATCGTTTCATTGAGTCAGTAATCTCCTGTAACCTACATTCGTGGGCGTGGATTTTTTTAAGTCCAGCTTCTATTTTCGCTTTTTCTTCTAACCCATCCTCCAATTCGCTAATCCATTCCTCTGCCTCATTTACCCTGATCGTCAGAGCCTCTAGTTTTGATTGCATTTGGCTCATAGAATTTTTAATTTCTCCCAGATTCGCTCTCATTTCCGCCCTTAGAGATTCTATATCTCATTAACATTTTCGTTAATACTTTTTTCAAGTCTACACATCATCTTGACCATTGTTACTCTGAATTCCATTTCTGATAATTTGGTTACATCCATATCCATTAGTTCTGTGGCAGAGGCCACAGACACTTTGTCTTTTCTTTGCTGGGGGGGAATTTCTCCTTCTCATCATTCTGATGAGGAGAAGTTGTGGGGTTGTCCAGAGCCCAATATTGACCAGGACCCAGGCCGTGCGCCCTTGTTTTATAGGGATCTTAGGGATGTGGGCTTCTTGATTTTTCAGCCTGCCTTCTGGGGGAGGGGCCTGCCGCGCTGATACTCAGGCAACCCTGTTTGGGTAGAGTCTCCGTGTCCCCTGCGAGTGGGGTTGGGGATGGGCACACTGTGAGCCGGTATTTTGTTCTTTGGCGGCTTTCCCTGGCGGTTTGCTGTGACTCTTCTGAGAGTCAGAGTAGCAGTAGCCGAATCTCAGCCTCTGTCTCAGAACAGAGGGATCGCGGACCGTTCTCCACTGATGTTCTGGCCACTTTAACTCTGTTTCTGTTGGTGATGCTCAACCCTGCAGTGTCCTGGGATGTGCGCCACACACCCGGCGTCCCAGCCCTCACTTCCAGGGCCGGCGCGTCTCTGTCTTTTGTGTTTCTAACACTGCCAGCCACCAGCTGCCCTCGCGCGCTCTGGAGCTCCCGGTCTCAGTCTGGTTCCAGTGAGCACACAGGAGCTCCGGTTTTCAGTCTGGTTGCGCGTTTTCCGGCTCACAGTCTCAGTCTGCTCTCTCTCGCGTGCCGGTCCGCGAGTCTGCCCGCTCCCCCGTGCAGGTGGCTACCGCTTCCCGGCCCGAACGTGGTGGCTCCCTCCCCCTTCTGTTTATCTTCCGATATCTGTGTGCGGTTTCACAGCTCCCCACTTCGTACCTCAATACTCATCACTGGAGATGTTCATTTGTAGAGATCCAGATGTATCTTCCTGCGTCTCAGGCTGATTCTGTGGATGTTCAGGCTGGTCTGGTACCTATCCAGCTCGACTCAGGGGACCGGCTGATAAAGGGGCCCCCTAGTCCTCCGCCATCTTAACTCCCTCCCGAGCTTCCATTTCTTGAGCGCTCATGCACTGGGCCCTCTCAACATACATCATTTAAATTAAAGACAGAAGTATCAACTTAGTGAAAATCTGTTGATTTATTGACCACTGATTAATAGGCAGTTGATCTCAGAGCAATCTAAAAATACACAGCAGCTTTATAATTGCATGGTTTCATAATCATTATGTATAGCCATTTATTCATCCTGTGTGCAATATGAATACAAAACTAAGTACATCTACATAACACATGGAGTATGAACCATAATGCCCCTCTGTTATTTAGACAGGGTTCATATCCCATTAATAGCAGACACCTGAAGCACAACTACAGGGAAATGTGAATTGGTCATTAGTTACTATAGTCTTTTTGCTGTCACAGGTACTATAACATTTAATTTAAGTAAGACCAAAAAAGAATTACAACAGCATGTAGAAATTTTAAATTTAAAAGTCCATGCTGATCTTTAAGGAACTTACATTGATTCTTTTATGCTATTCTTTTGTTTTTTTTAAGATTTATTTATTTATTTATTTATTTATTTATTTATTTATTTCAGAGAGAGCATACAGGGGGGAAGGGCAGAGGAAGAAGGAGAAAGAAACTCGAGTAGACTCCATGCTGATCACAGAGCCCGGCGCAGGGCTCAATCTCATGACCCTGAGTTCAGACCTGAGCCAAAAGTGAGAGTCAGACGCTTAATTGACTGTTCCACCCAGGCACCCTTATGCTGTTCTTTTTTTTAACCATACTTACATTACCTACACTTCTGAGGTCAGGGGTCACATTTGATCCCTTTTCACTGTGGAATTAAGTAGTGCCCTTTGAACATACAAGAACTTTTTCTTGGCATGCAAGGGTATAGTCAAGAAAAAATTGAACTTCATTTCTTGTTAATTCCTTTGTAATAAAAATCTGATTCAGCAAACATAATAATACTCTATTTGCTAGGCCCTATATTAACCATCAGGGATACTAAGGATAGAAAGATAATTAAGGCATGGTCCTGTCCTTAAGGATCCCACAGTTTAGCTGGAGAACTTATTCTTTGCAACGTTAAAGTAACTCTTCATAGCTTTCCTGATCCAGTATAGAAATAGCACTTTTGTCTTATTGAAAGATTTTTCTGGTTTAATTCCTCTTTTACCTTCTGAATCTACGTAATTGCTGAGGACTGGACTGCTGAGTGAATGGAAAATTAATCAGCAGGAGTTGATTCTAAGTACTTTGGAATAAGTCCATCATCTTTATGCTGGAGGCTTTGAAAATTAAAATAAATACACAGCATGGTAACAGATTACAGGAATAAAAGGTATCTAAATTGAGAAGGGAGAAGTAAATTTATTTCTGTTTGACATGATCTTATTTGTAGAAAACCCTAACAATTACACACCCACACACACACACACACACACACACACACACACTATTAGAACCAATACACATACTCAGCAGAGTTGAAGATACATAACCAACATGCAAAAATGAGTTGTGTTCCCATACATTAACAATGAAAAATGCAAAAAGGAAATTTTGGGGGAATGAAGCATGGGAGACTATGGACTCTGAGAAACAAACTGAGGGCTTCAGAGGGGAGGGAGGTGCGGGAATGGGATAGACTGGTGATGGGTAGTAAGGAGGGCACGTATTGCATAGTGCACTGGGTGTTATACGCAACTAATGAATCATCGAACTTTACATCAGAAACCAGGGATGTACTGTATGGTGACTAACATAATATAATAAAAAAAATTTTTTTAATTAAAAAAAATATGCAAACATGAGTTGTGTTCCCATATGTTAACAAAGAAAAATGCAAAAAGGAAATTTTGAAAACAATTCCCCTTAAAATCTCATCAAAAAGAATAAAATACTTAATAATTAACTTAATCAAGGACCTGAGAGACTTGTACACTGAAAACTATAAAACTTTGCTGACAGAAATTAAAGAAGATTTAAATGAATGGACGTAAACCCCCTGTTTATGGTTTGGAAGTCCTAATATTGTTAAGATGTCAGTACTACCCAAAGCAATTTGCAAATTTAATTCAATCCCTATCAAAATATAGCAACATAACTTTTTGCAGAAATAGAAAAATCCATTCTAAAATTTATATGGACTCTCCAGGTGCCCCAAAGAGACAAAACAACCTTAAAAAAGAAAAACAAAGCAGGTTGACTCCTGCTCCCTGATATCAAACTGACTGCAAGGTTACAATAATCAAAAAAGTTGTACTAGCATTAGGTCAGATTTTTAGGCCAATGGAATTGAATAGGGAGGCAGAAATAAACTTTTGCATAAAAGGTCAGATGATTTTTGGGAGGGGTACCAAGACAATTCAGTGAGAAAAAGACAGTCTTCAACAAGTGGTTTTGGGAGAACTGGATATCTACAGGCAAAAGAATAAAGTTGGACCCTTACCAAATACCATATACTAAAATTAACTCAAAATGTATCAAAGACCTAAATGTAAAAACTAAAATTGTAAATCTCACGGAAGAAAACATCGGGAAAGGCTTCATGACATTAGATTTGGCAGTGCTTTTCTTGAATGACACCCACATTATAGGCAACAACAACAAAAAAGAGGATTATTTGGACTTAATCAGTATTAAAACCTTTGTGCCTTCAAGGACACTATCAACAAAGTAGAATGGGAGAAACATTTGCAAATCATGTATCTGATAAGGATTTAATATCCAGAATATATAAAGAACTCCAACACAAAAACAAACAACCTAATTTAAAAATGAATAGATATTTCTCCAGGGAAGATATACAGTGGCCAATAAGCACATGATAAGGTGTTCAACAGCATTAATCATTGGAGATATGTTAATCAAAGCCACAGTGAGATACTACCTCACAGCCACTAGGATAGCTATTATAAACAAACAAACAAAATAAAAAGTGTTAGGAAAGGATGTGGAAAAATTGGAACCCTTCATTACTGGTGCCATTGTTCAAAGTAGTATGACAGTTTTTCAAAAAAAATTAAACAATGAATTACCATATGGTATAGTAATTCCACTTCTGGCGGAACTGAAAGCAGAGACTTGAACAGATACTTGTACACCAGTGTTCATAGCGTTATGCACAATAGCCAAAAGGTGAAAGCAACCTAAAGTCCATTGACAGATGAATGGATAAACAAAATGTGTTATATACATACAATGGAATATTAGCCTTAAAAATGAATGAGCTGCTGATATATGACACGGATGAATCTTGGAGACATGCTGAGTAAAATAAACTAGACACAAAAAGGACAAATACTGATTTCACTTAGTGTGAGGTATCTAGAATAGCCAAATACATGGAAAGTAGAACATGGTTATAAGGGGCTGGAAGGGTAGAACAGGAAGTTATTGATTAATGGGCACAGAGTATCAGTGTAGGATGACAAAAAAGTTCTGGAGATGGACAGTGATGATGGTTGCAGAATAACTTTAATGTAGTTAAGCCAGTGAACTATGCACTTAAAATTAATTAAAATGATAAATTTTATGGTGTATGTATTTTACCACAATTTTTAAAAAATGCTTTAGGATAGGAAATACAACATACACAGCAGGTACATTTTCTTGGGACAATTCTACAATACTTAGGCACAACTTCTAAATTCAATATCAGAGGAAGTGCACCAAGTTGCAAAAGACAAGTGAGACAGACTTGAGGTGAATGACCACCTCTGCTCAGGGAAGCTGACACCTTTCCCCTCCTCCCACCCAGCATGTATAGTTTGCTATATATTATAAGCCCCATCAGAGTTTTATCATAGCTGAGACCCATTCATCAGGAGTCATTTAATACACAACCTGAATAACATGTTTCAATTTCCTTACAGTATCTTCAGATCCTTGCACAGAGCATGGCAATTCTGTGCAGTTTTAGTCCACTTATAGATCATAACATCCAGAGCACAGGATCAATTTAGTGTATTTTTTAAGAATGATCCTTCAGGTATCTCCTTAGCTTTGGAAGGGAGTTGAGTCCAGCTGTTCTCCCCTCTGTATTATAACCTCTTGATGGCTCATGTTGGAACTACTTATGCAGTATGAAAAGCATCAAATAAGGGAAAATTTAAAGTGGTTTTGGGTTGAAAATGTCCTGAGCAATTGACAGAAGTAAATCATCTCTCAAGGGATTCTGCTTCAACTTAGACCTCAGAGATTTCTCACAGATAAAATTCTAAGGAAGTTAGAACATCATACACATACAAAAAAAAAAAAAAAAAGTGACAGAACACAAAAATCAAGGCATCATAAGAAATGAGAGACTACAGATGCTTTCCATTTTTTTCTATGATCCATTTTGAGTTAATTTTTGAGAAGGATGTAAAGTCTGTATCTAGATTCATTTTCTTGCATGTAGATGTCCAGTTGTTCCGGTACCATTTGTTGAAAAGACTGTCTTTTCTCCATTGTATTGCTTCTCCTTTGTCAAAAATCAGTTGACTATATTTATGTGTGTCTCCATTTCTGGGCTCGCTATTCTGTTCCATTCATTTATTTGGTGTTCTTTCACCAATACCACACTATTTGATTACCATAACTTTATAGAAAGAACTAGTCTGTTAACATAAGTCCTCTAACTTTATTCTGCTTCAGTGTTGTGTTGACTATTTTGAATCCTTTGCCTCTCCATAGAAACTTTAGGATCAGTCTATAGATATCCATTAAATAATTTGCTGGAATTTTGATTCGGATTGCCATTGCAGATCAAGCTGGGAAGAACTGACATTCTGACAATATTCAGTCTTCTTATCCATGAATATGGGATAGGAACTTTATTTAGTTCTTTGTTGATTTCACTGAATGTTTGGTAGTTTTCCCCTTATAGATATTATACAGATTTTTTTAGATTATATGTTTTTTTTATTTTGGGGCTGCTAATGTAACTGGTATTGTGTTTTAATTTCAAGTTTCAGTTGTTTATTGCCAGTATATAGGAAAATGATTGGCTTTTGTGTATTAACTTTGTATTCTGCAACCTTGCTATAATCACTTATTAGTTCCAGAAGGTTTTTTATTGATGATTTTTTTGGATTTTTTAAATAGATGACCATGTCATCTATAAACAAAAGCAGTTTTATTTCTTCTTTCCCAGTTTGTATACCTTTTATTTCCTTTTCTTGTCCTATTGCATTAGGTAAAATTTCCAGTACAGTGTTGAAAAGGAGTGGTGAGAGGGGATATTATACTTGACATTACTAAGAAAGCTTAGAGTTTCTCACCATTAAGTAATATATTAGCTGTAGGTTTTTCTGGATATTTTTTATCAAGTTGAGGACGTTTCCCTCGTGTCCACACTATTTCTAGTTTACTACGTTTTGATCACAAGTGGGTAGGATTTTGTCAAATGATTGTTCTGCACCTATTGATATGATCATGTGACTTTTCTTTTTTAGCCTGTGATGAATTATATTAATTGATTTTGAAATGTTGCACCTGCCATGCATACCCGGGATTAATCCTACTTGGTTGTGGTGTATAATTTTATACACATTATTTGATTCAATATGCTAATATTTTGTTGAGGATTTTTACAGACATTGGTTGTAGTTTTCTTTTCTTTTTTTTTTTTTTTTTTGTCTTCCAATGTCTTTGCTTTGTTTGGCATTAGGGTAATACCATCCTCCTAGAATGAGTTTAGAAGTATTTCTTCTGCATCTTCTTTAAGAGATTATAGAGAATTGTGGTAATTTCTTCCTTAAATGTTTGGTAGAATTCACTGTTGAATACATCCAAGCCTGGTGCTTCCTTTTTGGAAGATTATTAATTATTGATTCAGTTTCCTTAATAGAAGTTAATAAGCCTATCTAGATTGTCTCTTTTGTGTTGTGAGTTTTAGCAGATTGCATTTTTAAAATAATGGTCCATTTCATCTAGGTTATCAAATTTATGGGTATGGAGTTGTTCAAACTATTCTTGTCTTTTTAATGTGCATAGGAATTGTAGTGATGTCCTTTCTTTTACTTCTAATATTAGTAATTTGTGTATTATCTTTTTTTACTTAACCTGGCTAGAGGCTTATCAATTTATCATTTCAAAGAACTAGTTTTGGTTTTGTGGATTTTCTCTATTGATTGCCAATTTTCCATTTCATTGATTTCTTCTGTAATTATTGTTATTTCTATTCTGCTTGCTTTGAATTAATTTCATTTTATTTTTCTGTTTTCTTAAGGTGGAATTTCAGATGATTGATTTAATATCTTTATTTTTAGTAGTATTTGTATTCAATGCTATAAATTTCCCTCTAAGCACTGCTTTCTCTGCATTTCAAAGTTTCTCTCTCCTTCTATCTCTCCCTCTCCTCCTTCCTCTCTCCCTACTATTTTTTTAATTTCATTTCTTTGTGTTATTTATTTGATAACTAGAAATTTGTACTTCTTAATCCCCTTCACCTGTTTTGCCAATTCCCCTATCCCCTTTCATTTTTATTTACTTCAAAACATTTCAAAATTTCTCTTGATATTTCTTCTTTGACCCCAGTGTTATTTAAAAGTGTGCTGTTTATTAGCTACATACTCTGGGATTTTCCAGTCATTTCTGTGTTACTGATTTTTAGTTTAATTCCATTGTGGTCTGAAAGTAAACACTGTAGAATTTCTATCCTTTTAAATTTGTTAAGGTGTGTGTTATGGCCCAGAAAGTGGCTTACCTTGGTGAATGTTTCACATGAGCTTTAGAAGAATGTATACCCTGCCATTATTGGATGAAGTAGTTTATAGATGTCAATTATATGAATTTGTTTGATGGAGTTACTGAGTTCACGTTTGTCCTTACTCATTTTCTGCTCAGATACGCATGATTCTGTCCATTTCTGACAGAATGGTATTGCAGTTTTTAAGAATGATACTAGGCTTATTTCTCTTTGCAGTTTTTAGTTTTTACCTCACAAAGTTTGATACTGCGTTGTTAGGTGCATGCACGTTCAGATCATTATGTATTCTTGGGGAATTGACCCTTTATTATTACAAATGTGCTTCTTTAGCATGGATAACTGTCTGAAACTAATATAGTTACTCCTGCTTTTTTTTTATTAATGTTAGCATGATATGTTTTTCTATATCCATTTACATTTAACCTATATGTATCTTTATATTTAAGGTGGGTCTTTTCTAGACAACATATAGTTGGGATTCTAACGATCTGTCTTTTAATTGGTGCATTTAGACCATTGGCATTCATAGTGATTATTAATATAGTTGGATTAATGTCTACCATATTCAGTACTTTTTCCAATTTTTGCTGTTCTTCATTCCTATTTTTATCTTTTGCTTTTCCTGCCTTTTGTTTGTTTTGAGCCTTATATATGATTCAGTTTTTTTCTCCTTCCTTAGCCTATTGACTATACTTCTTGTTTTACTTTTTTTGTGATTGCCTTCGAGTTTACAATATACATTTACAATTAACCCAAGTCCACTTTCAAATGACACCATAATATTCACAAATAGTGTGAATACCTTGTAATAAAATTATCCTAATTCCTTCCTCCCATCCTTTGTATTATTGCTGTCACTCATTTCACTTATAAGCATACATATACACATAAGATATATACATAAGAATATATAACTGAATATATTATTGGTGTTATAATTTTGAAAAAACTGTTATATGTTAGATCAATTAAGAATGAGAAAAATAAGTTTTTATTTTACTTTCACTTATTCCATCTTTTATGCTCTATGTAAGGACCTACATTATTTCCCTTTTCTCTAAAGAACTTTTAACATTTCGTGCAAGGCAGATCTACTGGCAACAAATACCCTCAATTTTTATTTGAGAAGGCTTTATTTCTCCTGCACTTTTAAAAGGATAATTTCACAGTGTACAGAATTCTAAGTCGGTTATTCTTTTCTTACAACACTTTAAATATTTCCCTCTACTTTCTTCCTGTTTACATGGCTTCTGGCGTAAAGTCAGGTGTAATTCTTGTCTTTGTTCTTCTTTAGGTAAGGGTTTTGTTTTGCTTTTTCTCTGACTTCTTTCAGGATTCTTTTTCTTTGATTTTCCATAGTTTGAAATTATATGCATAAGTGTAGTTTGGGGTTTTTTTGTTTTTCATTTTTGCATTTATCCTACTTGAAGTTCCTGAGCTTCCTGAATCTGTGGTTTGGTGTCTGACATTAATTTGGGGAAATTCTCAAGAATTATTGTTTCAAGTATTTCTTCTGTTCTTTTCTCTCTTCTAGTATTCCCATTACACGTATGTTATTCGTTCTGTAGTTATCCCACAATCCCTGGATATTTTATTATTTTGTTTTCAGTCTTTATTCTTTTTGCTTTGCAGTTTTCAAGGGTTCTATTGATATAACCTGTAGCTCAGAAATTCTTTTCTCAACTGTGTTTGGTCTACTAATGAGCCCATCAAAGACATTCTTCATTACTATTCAATTTTTTTTTATGCCTAGCATTTCTTTTTAGTTCTTTTATTAGGTTCTAACTTTCTGCTTACATTACCCATCTGTTTTTTGCATGTTATCTACTTTATTCATTACAACCCTTAGCATATTAATCTTAGTTTTAATTTGCTGGTCTGATAATTCCAAAATCCCTGCCGTGTCTAGTTCTGATGTTTGCTCTCTTTTAAAAAAAAATTTTTTTTTGCCTTTTAGTATGCCTTTATAATTTTTTTTCTTGATAGCCATACATTGTATACTAGATAAAAAGGAACTGTGTTTCTTTTTAGATTATTTTTTAAGTTTTTATTTAAATTCCAGTTAGTTAATATACAGTGTAATACTACTTTCAGGTGAGCAGTTTAGCATTCAGCAGTTACATACAACACCCAGTGCTCATCATAATCCTTATTCCCATCACCTGTTTAACCCATCCCACCACCCACTTCCCCTCTGGTAACCATCAGTTTGTCCTCTAAAGTTAAGAGTCTGTTTCTTGGTTTGCTTCTCTTCCCCGCCCCCCATGCGCATTTGTTTTTTTCCTAAATTCCACATGTGAGTGAAATCATATGGTATTTATTTTCCTCTGACTGACTTATTTCACTTTTTCACTTAGCATAGTACTCTGTAGTTTCATTACATCATTGCAGATGGCAAGACTTCATTCTTTTTTGTGGGTAATACTCCAGTGTGTGTGTGCGCGTGTGTATGTGTGCGCATGCGCACGTGCACGCGTGCGTGTGTGCGTGCCACATCTTAATCCATTTATCAGTCAATGGATATTTGGACTATTTCCATAATTTGGCTATTGTAGATAATGCTGCTATAAACATCAGGGTGCATGTATCCCTTTAAATTAGAATTTTTGTATTCTTTGCGTAAATATCTAGTAGTGCAGTTGCTGAACCATAGGGTAGTTCTATTTATATCTTTTTGCAGAATCTCCATCTTGTTTTCCAGAGTGGCTCCCCCAATTTGCATTCACACCAGCAATGCAAGAGGTTCCCCTTTCTCCACAAAAAAAGAAATGTTTTAGATGTCCTTTAGTAATATGGTGATGAGATTTGGGGGAGGGGAGGTGTTCTGTAGTCCTATAATTAGGTCTCAGTCCTTTAGTGAGCCTATGCCTCTGGGCTTTGCACCTCACAAATGTTTCTCATTTCTTTCTCACCACCACCCCCAACCTTAGGTGGGACAGCATGACTAGTGAGCAGAAGTTGGATGTATTGCTTCTTCCAGGTCAGTTAGGCTCTGATAATATCCCAGCAGATTATGCTCTGATTAACTACTTACCCTGAAGTCAGGCCTTACTAAGAAGAATACAGTGCTAACAGTATTTCAGAATGGTTCCTTTCCTCTCCCCTTTCTGGAAGCACAAGGATTTTTCTTCATTATCTTCTGTAGGAACCTGGTTATGCTCTTGGAAGTAAATCTCAATATTTTGAAGGCTCCCCTATGACTGGGTCCTCCTAGAATTTTTAACTTCCACTTGTCCATACCAAGCATCCAGCAATTCATCAATTACAAACCAGGTTTTCCCACCTCAGGACTGTTTCCTGTAGCTGTTTCCTTGTGAGTCTCTGATCTGGTAAGCCAGAACTTTCTGTTTTGCCTGTTGGTCTCTTCAGTCTTGGAGACAGCAGTTTGCCCTGTATCTCCCATCTCTTACAGATCCAGAAAGAGTTGATTTTTCAGTCCATTCAGACTTTTACTTGTCATTAGGATGGAGTGGCAACCCCCAAGCTTCTAACATGCAGTACTGGACATCAGAAATCTGTAAATGGTATTTTATTTTTAATTTTTTTTATTGAAGTATAGTTGACACACAATAGTACATCACTTTCAGGTATACAACATAATGATTTGACAACTTTATACGTTATGCTATGCTCACCACAAATGTAGCTACCATCTGTTACCATACAACATTATGTGTTCCCTGTGCTGTACCTTTCATCCCTGGGATTTACTCATTCCATAACTTGAAACTTATATACCTCCCAATCCCCTTCACCCATTTCACCCATCACCCTCCTCCCCGCCCCTCCCCTCTGGCAACCATGAGTTTGTTCTTTGTAGTAATATAATTTGTATATTGATCTTATGTACTACAACCTTGCTTAAATACTAGTACAATTAGTTCTAGGAGGGTATTTTCTGTTGCTTTTTTTTTTTTTTTTGAGAGTTTCATATTTTCAATACATTTATGTTATCTACAAATAGGGACAATTTTATTTCTTCCTTCCTGATTGGCATGCCTTGATTTTTTTTTTCTTGCCAGTTGTGCTAAGTAGAACTTCCACCACCGTATTCAGTAGCCATGATGAGAATAGACATCCTTGCCTTTTTCCTGATCTTATGGGAAAGGCTTCAGTCTTTAATCAATTAGTATAATGTCATTTGTAGGCTTTTTGTAAAAGCTTTTAAGTTTGATAAAGTTTCTGTTCTGTTTCTAGTCCAAGTTTTTCTGAGAGTTTTTATCATGAGTGGATATTGATATGCATTTTGCATAAATTCATATAATTATGTGATCTATTTTTTTCTAGCCTGTCAGTGTGATAGATTATGTTGATTGACTTTTTTACATATAGAACCAGTCTTGCATTCTTAGAATAAACTCCATTGGGTTGTGTCATATCATTCCTTTTTTTTCTCTTCATTCTTTTTATACATTGCTGAAAACTGTTTGCTAATATTTTGGTAAGAATTTTTATATATTCGTAAGTGATACTGATCTTGAGGGTTTTTAAAAATCTTTTTATGTGTTTGAATATATCTGGCTGTTTATGCCTTTTCTAATTTGATATGCTTGAAGAAGTTAAACAGAATAATATTTCAAAGAAAATAAACAAAAATCCTTATTTCTATTTCTTTTTTCTGAGGTTTATTTTATAAGTATAAATTCAGACAGATATATCTCAACCTTTTGTTGAATAATGTGTTGCTATCCAACTCTAGTGCTGACAAAAATAATAATTTTATCTTCTGTATCAGATGT
This sequence comes from Ursus arctos, assembly GCF_023065955.2. Classification (NCBI taxonomy): domain Eukaryota; kingdom Metazoa; phylum Chordata; class Mammalia; order Carnivora; family Ursidae; genus Ursus; species Ursus arctos. Next base: position 32,971,593 of record NW_026622930.1, on the reverse strand, counting down.
AGAAATATTTAAATATTAGAACTAAAGGGTAAGTAGTATCTGTCAAAGGTGTGAGCAATTTGTGTTTACATATAAAAAGCTGGAAGGTAATATATAATATATAATGACTACCTCATGGGTATTCTGAGTGTAGTATAAAATTACCAGTAAATTATATGACAGATAACAAGCACTAGTTAAATATTAGATGTTAAGTTACTTAGAAATCATCTCAATCTCTTTTCAACATCAATAATGGCAAAAGAAAAAGTCAGTTCTCTGCCCTCTATTTTCCCCCGAAAGTAAAGAGGAGCAAAAAAACAGAAAAGGAAGTAGGATATCTCTAGAAAAAACAAGGCACTGTATAAGGTACTGAAAATGATATATCAGAGAACATGAAGCAAAAATCATTCAACTTGTGTTTAGTGTTTTCTATTATCAGACTTTTTTCTTTATATCTTATATCATTCCCTTTCAGTTTATCTTAGACTATTGTTTGTTTTTTTTTAAGATTTTATTCATTTATTCGACAGAATGAGAGGCAGGGAGAGAGGGAACACAAGCAGGGGGAGTGGGAGAGGGAGAAGCAGGCTTGCTGCTGAGCAGGGAGCCCAATGCGGGGCTCAATCACAGAACGCTGGGATCATGACCTGAGCCGAAGGCAGACGCTTAACAACTGAGCCACCCAGGCTCCCCTTAGACTATTATTTTTGACATAGTACTTGATAATATTAAATAGAATCCATCAGTCATCCTCAATGTCTTAAGAATACATTCTAGAGCCTGGGAAGTAGGATCCTGAGCTCACCTTATCCCACAGATACACCTAGATAGCAGCCATATCAGTATAACAAACCCAGAAAATGAAACTGGGAGAACAGACTCTCCACAGTTAATCATAGAGAAGAGGCCACATTAAGAAAAACAGTAGGCAAAGTGGAGACCTGGTCAACTATGGCCAGGAACCAAACTAACTTGTGATACTAATGACAAACAGGAGGGACACCACAAGCATGGAAGATGGAGGAGAATAGACTCCACACCAGGCACCCCAGATATGGGGGGCCCTGCAATGGGAAGATGAATCCCCATAACATTTAGCTTTGAAAACCAGAGAAGCTTAGCTTCATGAGTTTTTACAGTCAGTGGGGCTTAACACTAGGAACTTTAAAAACCAGTGACTTGGCTCTGGGAGAACCAGAGGCTGATAGGAAACTGAATCCTTACTCTTAAGAAGACAGCATGACAAACAACCCCACTGAGATACAGTGCAGAAGCAGCAGTTTGAAAAGCACCTGGGACTTTGAAAACTCCTGTGGACTGCTCCATCCAACATGCCCTACTCAGCAGGAGTCTCTCTGAAGTGGTACCTCACATGTCTCATTCTGTGAGCAGCCCCAACAGTGGCCAACACCACTCCAAAGTGGATCAGGGAAGATAACCACACATACCAATTCAACTGCAGCCCCAGCAGTGGGCTGGGGGCAGACATCTGATCTTACTGCCAGCTCCACCCACCAAAGAAAGCTTCTTGGAGGACAACACAGGGAGAGTGCCGTGCAATTCGGTACAATCTAATTTCTGGCAAACGGACTGAGGGCAGGCAGCTGATATAACCAAACTGCAAGCCCAAGGCAGCCCCAGGTTGACCCCTTTACTGCACAGAGACCAAATTATGCTTCCAACAAGCACAGAGGACCAGTCATGGCAGCCAACTGGACTGAAGGCAAACATGGTTGAACCACAACAGTGGAGTGCATGCAACACACATAGAGACACACCTGAAGCATCAGATTCTGGTGAACAGGGGACATTGCACTATAAGGCACTACAGGACCTCTTCTTGATCAGGAAATGTTGACTTTCCTCATATGTAGGAAAAAACACAGAGTTAGACAAAATAAGGGGACAGAGGATGTGTCCCTAATTGAAGAACAAAACAAAATCACAGCAAAAGAACAATATGAAGTATGTTTTATGCCTTACAGAATAAGCAATATGCCTTACAGAATAAGCAATATGCCTTACAGAAAATTTAAAGTAATAGTCAAAAAAGATACTCAGTGGACTTGAGAAAACAGTGGGGGATCTCAGTGAGACTTTCAACAAAGAGATAGAAAATATAAAAAATAACCAGAGACGAAGAACTCAATGACTGAAATTAAAGTACACAGGAGGGAATACACAGTAGAGTAGCAGAAGCAGAAGAATGGATCAGTGACTTGGAAGACAGAGTAATAGAAAGCAACCAAGCTGAACAGCAAATAGAAAAATAATAATAATAAAAATGAGAATAGGTTAATGGAACTCAGTGACACCATCCAGTGTTAATAAAATTTGCATTCTAGATATCTCAGAAAGGAGGAGAGTAAAGGCAGCATAAAATTTATTTGAAAAAATAATAACTGAAAATGTCCCTAGTCTGGGAGAAAAAACACATCCAGATCCAGGAGGCAAAGAGAGGACCCAACAAAATCAACCCAAGGAGATCTGTACCAAGACTCATAATAATTAAAATGGCAAGAAGTTGTGACAAAAAGAATTTTTAAAGTAGCAAGAGAAAAGAAAAGTTATATACAAGGGAAATCTTATAAACCTATTAAATTATTTTTTAAGCAGAAACTTTGTAGGCCAGAAGGGAGTGGGCATTGATATGTTCAAGTGCTGAAAGGAAAAAACCTGCAACCAAGAATATTCTATCCAGCAAGGGTTAGTCCGAATAGAAGTAGATATAAAGAGTTTTCCACATTAACAAAAGTTAAGAGAATTCATCACTAATAAACTAACCTTATAAGAAATGTTAAAGGAAATTCCTTGAGTGGAAAGAAAAAGCCATAATCAGGAGTAAGAAAATAACAAAAGGAAAAAATTTCACAGATACATACAAACATAATAAAAGTAGTACATTGATCGCTTATAAAACCAGTACAGAGGTTAAAGCACAACAGCAGTAAAAACCAGTTGTATCTATAAAAATCGGTCAAGGTATTTGCAAAATAAAAGCATGTAAAGTATGACATCATGTACATAAAAATGTGGACAGGGAGTAAAAATTTGTTAATTCAGGATACTTTCAAACTTAATCATCCTAATATAGACTGCTATATGCATAGGATGTTATATATAAACCTAATGGTAGCCAAAACCAAAAGCCTGTAATTAGATATACAAAAAATAAAGAGAGAGGAACCCAAGCATACCATTAAAGACAGCCATTTAAACAACAAGAGAGCAAGAGAAGAAAGGAACAGAGAAGAACGACAAAAACAACCATAAAACAAGTGACAAAATGGCAATAAGTACATACCTGTCAATAATTACATCGAATGTAAATGGACTGAATGCTCCAAACAAAAGACATAGGGTGACTGAATGGATAAAAAGGTAGACCCATTTATATACTGTCTACAAGAGACTCTCAGACCTAAAGCCACATGCAGATTGAAAGTGAAAGGATGGAAAAACATTTATCATGCAAATGGAAGTGAAAAAAAAGCTGAAGTGACAATACTTATGTCGTACAAAATAGACTTCAAAACAAAGACTGTAATAGGGGTCAAAGGAAACTACATAATCACAAAAGGAACAATCCAACAAGATATAACAATTGTAAATAATTATGCAACCAACATGGAAACACCTAAATACATAAAGCAACTATAAATAGACATAAAGGAAGAAATTGATAATAATACAATAATAGTGGGGGACTTTAATACCCTACTTACATTAGTGGATAAATCATCGAGACAGAAAATCACAAGGAAACAGTGGCTTTGAATGAAACATTGGACCAGATGGATATAACAGATGTTATTCAAAACTTTCCAACCAAAAACAGAAGAGTACACATTCTTTTCAAGTGCACATGGAACACTGTCCAGAATAGATCACATGTTAGGCCAGAGAATAGTCTCAGCAAATTCAAAAAGAAATCATATCATGCATCTTTTCTGACCACAATTATATGAAACTAGAAATTAATCACAAGAAAAAATTTGGAAAGAACACAAACACATGAAGGTTAAATAACATGCTATTAAACAATGAATGTGTCAACCAAGAAATCAAAGACAAAATCAAAAAATATATGGAGAAAAATGAAATGAAAACACAATAATCCAAAGTCTTTGGGATGCAGCAAAAGCTATTCTAAGAGGTTAGATTATAATAATGCAGAGTACCTTGCAATCCCTATCAAAATAACACCAGCATCTTTCACAGAGCTGGAGCAAACAATTCTAAAATTTATATGGAACCAAAAAAGACCCCAAATGGCCATAATAATGTTGAAAAAGAAAACCAAAGCTGGAGGCATCTCAATTCAGGATTTCAATCTCTATTACAAAGCTGTAATCATCAAGATGGTATGGTACTGACACAAACATAGACACATAGATCAATGGAACAGAATAGAGAACCCAGAAATGGACCCTCAACTCTACGGTCAACTAATCTTCAACAAAGCAGGACAGAATATCCAATGGAAAAAAAAGACAGTCTCTTCAACAAGTGGTGTTCGGAAAACTAGACAGCCACGTTCCAGAAAAATGAAACTGGACCACTTTCTTACACCATACACAAAAATAAATTAAAAATGGATGAAAGACCTAAATGTGAGACAGGAGTCCATCAGATCCCTAGAGGAAAACACAGGCAGTAATCTCTTGACCTTGGCCACAGCAATTTCTTACTACATACATCTCCAGAGACACGGGAAACAAAAGCAAAAATGAACTATTGGGACTTCATCAGGATAAAAAGCTTTTGCACAGCAAAGGAAACAATCAACACAACTAAAAGAAACCTATGGGATGGCAGAAGATATTTGCAAATGATATATCAGATAAAGGGCTAGTATCCAAAATCTGTAAAGAACTTACCAAACTCAACACCCAAAACACAAAAAATCCAGTCAAGAAATGAGCAGAAGACATGAACAGACATTTCTCCAAAGAAGATATACAAATGGCTAACAGACATTGGTGCAACCACTATGGAAGAGAGTATGGAGGTTCCTCAAAAACTTAAAAGTAGAATTATCATCTCATCCATTAATTTTCACTACTGGGTATTTGCCCAGAGAAAATGAGAACACTAATTCGAAAAGATATATGCACCCCTATGTTTACCCTAGCATCATTTATAATTGCCAAATTATGGAAGGAACCCAAGTGTCCATCAATAGATGAATGGATAAAGTAGATGTGGTATGTATGTACGGTGGAATACTGCTCAGCCATAAAAAATGAAATCTTGTCATTTGAAACAGCATGGGTGGATCTAGAGGGTATAATGCTAAGTGAAATAACTTAGAGAAAGACAAATACCATATGATTTCAGTCATATGTGGACTTTATGAAACAAAACAAACAAGAAAAATTAAAAATGGACTCTTAAATAGAATAAATTGGTGGTTGCCAGATAGGAGGTGGGTGGGAAGATGGATGCAATGGGTGAAGATGATTTAAGAGTACACTTATCATGATGAGCACTGAGAAATGTATAGACTTGTTGAATCATTGTATTGTACACATGAAACTAATCTAACACTGTACGTTAACTATACTGGAATTGAAATTAAAAACTTAATTTAAAAAGAGGTCTAGATCTTTACAGTGAATTCATGACCTTCATTATTCTAACTCCAATGTACTTTTTAAGGGAAAATTGGCCAGGTATTTATAGATTATCCAGTATGTTCTAAGCACTGTACAATACATTATATTTCAAGGATTGTATTAATCCTTAGAATAACTCAGGTTTTGAAAACTAAGAAATAGAGAGGCTCAGTATCTAAGCCAATATTACATTAATAGTAAAGAGTAATACCAAAATTCAAGAAATATCAAAATACTATCACAAGCACACTATCACAGTAGTGCTTAAGCTTTACCATGGAACAGAATCAACTAGAGAGCTTCATAAGTTGATGAGTGCTGGATCTCATCCCCATAGTTTCCAACTCAGTAGATCAAAAGCAGTGAGGAGAGTAGATGGGCAGTATGAGAGGTTTTACATGTCTAACAAATCACCAAACGATGCGTATGTTGCTGGTGCAGAGACTACACTTGAAAATTACTAATTTATCAAACTGCGACATCTTTCCACTAGTACTTCTTACCTCACATTACTCGTCTAAGTACACTATGCTCTCACTAGGTGAAAGACTTACTATAACCAAAATGCACTTCGTTCCTTTGTGTCTCTGTGCTTTTACCTTGTATTTCTTCTCTATCTAAACTATCCTCTTTTTCTTGCCCTTCCCCCCATTTTGTCCTACCTGTTCAAATATTTTCCTTTATAAAATCACTCAAATGCTACATCTTCCAGAAAGAATTACCTCATACCCTCACCTAAAAGTTACAGCTTTTATTTTGGATACAGTACTTTGGGCCAGTTTGTGTTATCACCTACTATCTTATAGTTAATTTGTTTACATGCTTTAATGTTTTGTATCACATTTGTAATCTCCCTAAGGAATTGAGACGCATTTATCCCACAATACTTAGTGCAAGTCCTTAGTTGTTTAATAAATATTGGAATATACTAAGACTGTAGTACTTGTATTTTTAAAAATTATTAAATGAGATAGTGTTTATAAAACCACTTTATAAAACAAAGGAGTTATGTAAAGATAAGTACTTTCTTTTTGTCATGACTCTGGACATTCTATAGATGAAAAACTATATCTCAAAATTAATTTTTATTTTTTTATTATAATAATATTTTTATTATATTATGTTAGTCACCATACAGTACATCCGTGGTTTTTGATGTAAAGTTCCATGATTCATCAGTTGCGTATAACACCCAGTGCACCATGCAATACGTGCCCTCCTAACTACCCATCACCAGCCTATCGCATTCCCCCAACCCCCTCCCCTCTGAAGCCCTCAGTTTGTTTCTCAGAGTCCATAGTCTCTCATGTTTCATTCCCCCTTCTGATTACCCCCCCTTTCTTTATCCCTTTCTTCTCCTACCAATCTTCCTAGTTCTTATGTTCCATAAATGAGAGAAACCATATGATAATTGTCTTTCTGTGCTTGACTTTTTCACTCAGCATTATCTCCTCCAGTGCCATCCATGTTGCAACAAATGTTGAGAAATCATTCTTTTTGACAGCTGAGTAATATTCCATTGTATATATGGACCACATCTTCTTAATCCAGTCATCTGTTGAAGGGCATCTCGGTTCCTTCCACGATTTAGCTATGTGCTGCTATGAACATTGGGGTGCATATGGCCCTTCTCTTCACTATGTCTGTATCTTTGGGGTAAATACCCAGTAGTGCAATGGCTGGATCATAGGGTAGCTCAATTTTTAACTTTTTAAGGGACCTCCACACTGTTTTCCAGAGTGGCGGTACCAACTTGCATTCCCACCAACAATGTAGGAGGGATCCCCTTTCTCCACATCCTCTCCAACATTTGTTCTTTCTTGCCTTGTCAGTTTTTGCCATTCTAACTGGCATAAGGTGGTATCTCAGTATGGTTTTGATTTGAATTTTCCTGATGGCTAATGATTTTGAACATTTTTTCATGTGTCTGTTAGCCATTTGTATGTCTTCATTGGAAAAGTGTCTATTCATATCTTCTGCCCATTTTATGATTTGTTTGTTTCTCGTGTATTGAGTTTGAGAAGTTCTTTGTAGATCTTGGATACCAGTGCTTCTGCACAGCCAAGGAAACAGTCAAAAAAACTAAGGGGCAGCCCACGGAATGGGAGAATATATTTGCAAATGACACTACAGTCAAAATTAATTTTTAAACATTCAAAGAAACTGATAAGCCCAATCTAATTTTTTGGTGAAGTAAAAGTCCAAAGAGATTAAGGGAAAATAACAGTTATGATTTCTTATGGCTGTATACTTAGGCTTTTAATTGTATCACATACACATATACATGCATAACACAGAAGAATAGTGATGTAGATATTATAACTATTACATATACATATACACATACAATACTGATTGAAGTTTATATGCTTACCTTCATTAGCACTACTATTTAGGGTGTCACCCTAGAGCAGATGAAGTATTTTTGGAGACATAACAGGCTTGGCTTGTTTGCAAAAAAGTTAGAATAGAAAATGAACTGAATTTGTATTTGCCAATAATCTGTGGTGGAGGGAGTTAATACTTGGAACATTCTTAGAAACATTCTTGGAAAATAGAGTTACATTTTTGTAAATTAAATTCCAAGTTCCATAGTACTTGATAAGTCAGAAATATATTGACACACAGCATTGTTGTCAGGATAAATTCATGGCCATTGCCCTTAGAAAAGGAAACTAATAAACACAGATGGGATGAACTTGCTATATAAAATTACAAAGATCCCAGAGGTGTGTGTCAGTCAGATAAAATCTCATGAAAGACATTAATGATACAGAGATAAATGATTTACCTGATAAAGAGATCAAAATCATGGTCATAAAGATGATCATCAAGGTCAGGAGTACAATGTCTGAACAAAGTAAGAATTTCAACAAAGAGAAAATATAAGAAACTACCACACAGAAATCACATAGCTGAAGAATACATAACTGGACTAAAGCAGTCAGTAGTGGGATTTAACAACACTAGATGAGGCAGAAGAAAGAATCAGCACACTTTAAGACAAGGCAATGGAATTTATCTAGTCAGGGGAGAAATAAAAATTGAAGATAGTTTAAGAGGCTTATGGGGCAGGATCAAGCAGACTAATATTCATACTGTAAGGATCCCAGAAGGAGAAAAGGGAGGAAAAGAAGCAGAAAATGTATTTGAAACATAATGGCTGAAAGTATCCCTAACCTGAGGAAGGAAATAGACATCCAGACCCAGGAAGACTAAGAGTTCCAAATTAGATGAATCCAGAGACCCACTCAAAGACATATTATAATTAAATTGTCAAAAGTTAAAAATAACAAGAGAAAAAAAAAACTTTTTATATACAGGGAACCTTATAAGATACAAATAGATTTTTCAGCAGAAATTTTGCCCACCTGAAAGGGGTGACACAAAATATTCAAGTGCTGAAAGAAAGAAAAAGAAAAATCCCTGCCAAACAAGAATCCTTTATCCAACAAAGTTGTCCTTCAGAACTGAAAGAGAGAGAAAGAGTTTTCTATATGAACAAAGGCTAAAGAGTTCAGCACTACTACACTGGCCTTATAAGAAATGTTAAAGGGACTTCTTTCAGCTGAAACAAAAGGGCAATAATTAATAACAGGAAAACAAATGAAAGTGTAAATCTTACTTGTAAAAATAAATATATGGTTGAATTCAGAATAGTCTAATGTTGTAATTGTTTGTTGATACTTTTTATATCTAATGTGAAAGTTAAAAGACAAAAGTATTAAAAATAACTATAACCATAGTAACTTGTTAATGGATATACAAGTTAAAGAGATATGAATTGTGACACCAAAAACAAAACATGGTGGAGAGAGTAAAAATGTAGAACTTTAGAATGTGTTCAAACTTAAGTTATCAACTTAAAATCAGCTGTTATAGGTATGTTTTATGTAAGCCTCATGGTAACCACAAAGCAAAAACCTATAGGAAACACAAAAAAGATAAAGAGAAAGAAATCCAAACACACCACTACAGAAAGCCATCAAATTACAAAGGGAGGGAGCAAGAGAAAAATCAAAGGTATTACAAAACCACCAGAAAAGCAATTTATAAAATTATAGTAAGTCCACACCTATTAATAATTTCTTTAAATATAAATGGACTAAATTCTCCAATCACAACAGAGTGACTGAATGGAGTAATAAAACAAGACCGCACTATATGCTGCCTACAGGAGACTCAATTCAGATGTAGGGTCACACACAGACTGAAAGTGAAGGGATGGAAAAAAATATTTTCAAATGGAAAATAAAGGAAAGCTGGGGTAACTATGCTTATATCAGACAAAATAGACTTTAAAAAAAAAGGCTGTAATAAGAGACAAAAGAAAATCATTGTATAATAATAAAGGGTCAGTCCAACAAGAGGATATAACATTTGTTAATACTTATGCACTAAACATAGGAGCATCTAACTATATAAAGCAAGTATTAACAGACCTGAAGGGAAAAATAAAAATGCAATAATAGTAGGAGATTTCAGTACCCCACTTTCATCAATGAATAGATCCAACAGAAAATCAATAAGGAAACATTGAACTTAAATGACACTTTACACCAAATGGACTTAGCAGACACTTAAACAGAACTTTCCTTCCAAAAGTTGCAGAATACACATTCTTCTCAAACACACTTTGTCCATTCTCCATGAAATATATCATGAGATATGACAGATCATATATTAGACCACAATACAAATTTTAAAAAATTTAATTAGATTGAAATCCTATCAAGCATCTTTTCTGTCCATAATGGTATGAACCTAGAAATCAATTACAAGAAAAAAACTGGAAAAATCACAAATATATGGAAAGTCAGCAACATGCTTCTGAACAACCAATGGGTGAAAGAAGAAATCAAAAGCAAAATCAAATACCTTGGGAGAAATGAAAATGGAAATATAGCATACTAAAACTTATGAGATGAAACAAAAGCAATCTAAGAGGGACGTTCATAGCAAAAAATGCCTGCAACTTTAGGCCGTAACTAAACTTTATACCTCAAGGAAATAAAACGAACAAATTAAACCCATAGTTATTAGAAGGAAGGAGATAAAGAACAGAGCAGAAATAAAGGAAATAGAGACTAAAAAGTCAACAGAAAATATCAATGATGTTAAGAGCTGATACTTTGAAAAAATTTTAAAAATTAGATTCACAAAAAAAAGCAAAGAGCACTCAACTAAATAAAATCATTTATAAAGGAGGAAACATTAGAACTGAATGCTACAGAAATACAAAGATCATAAGACACTACTATGATCAATTGTACGCCAACAAATTGGACAACCTACCAGACATGGATAAATTTCTAGAAACATACAACCTACCATGACTTAATCTTGAAATAGAAAATCTGAGCAGACCAATTACTAGTAGGGAGATTGAATCAGTAATTCGAAACTTTCCAACAAGTCAGTGACCATATGTCTTCACTATTGAATTTTATGAAACAATTAAAGAGGAATTAATACCAATTCTTCTCAGACTCTTCCAAAAAATAGAAGAGGAGGGAACACTTCCAAACTCATTTTATAAGAGCAGCATTACCTTGACACCAAAACCAGAGAAGAAAACTACAAGAAAGAAAAATATGGGTCAATATCCCTAATGAATATAGATGCAAAAATTGTCAACAAAATATTAGCAAACTGAGTACAACAGTACATTAAAAGGACCATGATGAAGTGGGATTTTTTTTTCCAGGGTTGCGATGATGGTTTAACATCCACAGCAATTGATGTGATAGACCACATTAACAAAATAAAGGATAAAAAAATTATATAATCCTCTCAACAGATGCAGAAAAAGCATTTGACAGAATTTAACATCCACGGGGCGCCTGGGTAGCCGTTAGGCGGCTGCCTTCGGCTCAGGGCGTGATCCTGGCGTTCCAGGATTGAGTCCCACATCGGGCTCCTCCGCTGGGAGCCTGCTTCTTCCTCTCCCACTCCCCCTGCTTGTGTTCCCTCTCTCACTGGCTGTCTCTCTCTGTCAAAATAAATAAATAAAATCTTTAAAAAAAAAAAAAAGAATTTAACATCCATTCATGATGAAAACTCTCAACAACATGGATATAGAAGGAATGTACCTAAATTTAATAACATCTGACAAGCCTGCAGCTAACATCATACTCAGTGGTGAAAAACTGAACATTTTCTCTCTAAGATCAGGAACAAAACAAGGACACCTACTCTCACCACTTTTATTCAACATAGTACTGGAAGTTGTAGCCAGAGCAATTAGGCAAGAAAAATAAGTAAATAAAAGTCACCCAAATCAGAAAAGAAGTAAAACTGTCTATTTGCAGATGACATGCTGTTATATGTAATAAACCCTAAAGACTTCACTAAAAAAAAAAAACAAAATTAGAACTAAGAAACAAATTAGTGAAGTTGCAGGATACAAAATTAATATTTAAAAATCAGTTGCATTTTTATACTCCAATAATGAACTATCAGAGAAATTAAGAAAACAATCCCATTTATAATTGCATCAAAAGGAATAAAATTAGGAATAAAATTAATCAAAGAAGTGAAAATCCTGTACACTGAAAACTGCAAGACATTGATGAAAAAAATTAAAGACAAATAAATAGAAAGATATTTAATGGTTGTGGATTGAAACAATTAATATTATTAAAATGTCCATATTGGGGGCACCTGGGTGGCTCAGTCAGTTCAGTGTCTGTCTTCAGCTCAGGTCATGATCCCATGGTCCTGGGATCAAGCCCCTCATCAGGCTCCCTGCTCAGCCGGGAGTCTGCTTCTCCTGCTCCCTCTGCCACCCCCCCTGCTTGTGCTCACTCTCTCTGTCTCTCTCCGCATGTGTTAAATAAATAAATCTTTAAAATTAAATTAAATTAAATTTAAAAGTAAAGTAAAATGTCCATATTGCCCAAAGCAATCTGCATATTCAGTGCAATTCCTATCAAAATTCCAATGGCATTTTTTACGGAAATAGAGCAGTCATTCCTAATTCCTAATGGAAACACAGAAGACCACAAATATTCAAAGCATCTTGAGAAAGGTGAACAAAGCTGGAGGCATCACACTTCCTGATCGAACTATATTACAAAGCTGTAGTAATCAAAACAATATGGTATTGGCATAAAAACAGACACTCAGATCAGTGGAACAAAATAGAGTACTACCCATAAGTAAACCCATGCATATATGGTCAATTAATTCATGACAAAGGAACCAAGAATATATAATGGGGAAAGGATAGTGTCTTCAGTAAATGGTGGAAAAACTGGACAGTTACATGAAAAAGAATGAAATAGGGCCACTGTCTTCCAGTGCTTTTCTACTGTTTATGTTTCTTATCTAACCACTTGGTTTAAAAGTGGCTGGAAATTTACAGTGATCTCTGAAAGACCTTTCTACTTTTACTTGCCCATGTTCTTCAATGGATCTTTCAGCAGCTAAGCTCTCCAAACGCTCCCCACTGCCATTCATTTGTGAGAAACCTTATTTTACTTTAAAATGTACACCTTTTTCTGAGAAGCAAGAGCTCAAATGTAAGTCTCACTCAACTGTTGAGTGCTTTTTGTGTTAGACTTTTGAACATAAATCTTGCTGTGCTACACATTTTTAATATATTTATCTCATTGAACTCTTAGAACTATATGAGATAAGAAGAAGCTAAATTTGAGAAAGAAGGTATTTTGGCCATTATTTCTTTAAATTGGCTAATTTATTCTGATTCCACGTTCAGTACATTTTTCCAGTCTACCACACTAACCATTATTGTAAAAACCTCCGTCAGAGTGCTCAATTTGTATAGCAATTGGTAAATCTCTAGTTGTAATAATTTTATTCTAAAACAGTTGTTCACATGTAAGTATAATGATTGATCCTTGTTGAATGTATTTAAACCAACCATTCATTGCAATTTAGTATTCATCCAGTTTCTCTTTCCTTTCAGACCTGTATGTGGAATCAGAGGGAAAACTCTAATAATTAACCTGCCAGGTAGCAAGAAAGGATCTCAGGTAAGCAACCTTGAAATTTATATGATTTAGCATAAAGTTTTAGGCAACTATGAGAGTTAGTCAACCAAAATGTTAGAGCACTCCGTGAGATTGCCCTCACTAGTGTCTGACACCAGTTGCAATTTAGTGCATTCCCAAAACCACCCTCAGTTTCAGTAATTCACTGGAAATACTCACAGAACTCACCAAAAGATGTTAAGCTGACAGTTAAACTTTATGACACAGAAAGGATACAGATTAAAGTTAAGCAAGAGTAGAAAAGAGGTACCAAATGCAGACCTTCTATTATCCTCTCCCTGTAAAATCATGAATGCATTACTCTCTTGACATCAATGTATAACAGCACAGGGCATTTTGCCATCAGGGAAGCTCTAAGCCTTTAGTGTTCAGAGTTTTTACTGGGGCTCATCACATACTGCCCATAATGCTGGCCTTTAGTCTCTAGCCCTTTCCAAAGGTTAGGCTGTTTCCTTTAGTCTCCAACACCTTCCAGAAACAAAACTGACACCAAAATGCCCAAAGCCCTCATCATAAGTTGCGCTGTTACACTGTCTGGTGGCCAGAGTTCCCAGGCAACAAAGACACTCTTATCACATCCCAGGAACTGAGAGCAAGGCCAGACTCTCTTGGGGTAAGGTTAATTCTTCATTATACAAGCTACCCCCTGGCTTTTGGCCAAAGCTCTCTCATAGAAAAATGATTGTATTTGTCTGGCTGGGCATCTATATTTACTATAGCATTTATATTACAGATATAACAGTATCAGTGTGAATATGTCTAAGATATAGAGGAGCCAGTGTGGGACAGGGATAAATTTGAGAAATAGTTAATTTATACTCTAAAGCCATTATACATATTTCAGATTTTTGTACTAATACTGATGTTTTACCTTGATCTGCTACTATTTTTATTCTATGATACATTTGCACAAAACTGTTTACCACAAACATGAGCTATCTTGTTCAGGCCAGTCATTTTCCATTGGTATTACATTTTGAGGAGGATTTAACTCAGTTTCCCAATACATATGATCATCAGTATCAGTATCATAATCTTACTAGCAATGACAGTATTATAACATTTCACAATAGAGTTGTAGATATAACCTGAAATACGAGTTAAAAGATAACTGGCACACTACTGGAGTCCTACATAGATGTTAACAGTTATCTTAGTCTATCATCATACCATATGATCAAGATGTCTCCCAGAACTGTGCTGCTCAGGTTTACAGGCTTGTCAGGTTCCCAAAGTAGTAGTCTCAGCAACATATGGCTTTAACCTTTCTGGCATCTGTTACAACCGAGCTAAGAAACAATATCCTCTCTTGTTCTGAGGATTTTGAGACACCAATATATTGGATCTCCCTCATTGCAGAACCCATTTATTCATCCCTTTACCTCCAGGTACCATTCCTCCTTCTTTCCATTTTTACTCAGACTTTTCCTTTGAAAATCTTTTAATGAGACAGTTGATTTGGCCACTGTGCTGCTCCAGATTGCCACCAGTAATACTCGTTTAACAAGTGCCACCTGCTTAGTCCTTTTCCATTCATACAAGGTAGGGTTACTAGTGAGCAATCTCAAACACCAGGCAATATAGCTGCATCCACTGTCAATCCCAATTTGGCCACATGGAGTCAGGCATAATCTACCCCATTAGGCCCTTAGGAACTCTGACATAAAGGTTTAAAGGCATAGTTAATAGTTTCTACTTAAGGATCATCCTGCTTCTGCCATGCACAGTTGCAGCCCTGATCCCAGTACCGCCGCATCAGGTAAAAAAAAAAGAAAGTTGATGTCATGTGATAAAAGAAAAAGTATAGTCCTAAAGAAAAAAGTATAGTCATAGCAGCATCGTGCCCCAGCCCCCTCTTCCCTGGAAAAGTAGAGGACTATGTTTAGTGGGGACCCTTCCTTGGCCTCCCTCTTGTTGAATGTGACCACACAGTAATGAGAGCATATAAGCCATGCTCCTCCTTTGTTAGACAACAAATGTTTCCATAACCCATTCCCATTTTCTATCAAATCATTGCTCTGAATATGAAAGTGTGTACTTTGGTCTAAAGAAATGTGACTCTGCAGTCACTGGTACAATATTTTCTGTTCTAGTCTTTTTATAGTACACGGAGTATTTGGGTCTACCATTGGGTAAGCAAAACCCAGTCCAGAGTAAATTGTTCTTGTTAGGAGTCACTTGTAGCCTCAAGGGACTAGCAGCATCAGTCCAACTTGCTAGCTATGTGCAGGACTTTCCCCTATGGAATATGCTGCATAACCTTCTGCTGTCTGTCTTTTTTGTTAGCAGACAGAACAGTTCTCATTGGTATTTTGTGCTTCAGTGGGTACAAGAAGAATATATCAATTCAGCCCATGTCTGCATTGTTGCAGCCCCCCCATTGCCCACTCATCTGATGGACCCAGGTGCCACGTCAAGGATGCATACTGGGATATCTGCTCACCAGTTCCAGTTAACTTCCATTTCTGAAAGGGGGTTCTTCTGATGGGCATTGCCATATCCAACTTTAACATACACCTTATATTCCCAGAGTGACTTCCATAGGCCATGCCCCATACAAGCATCCATTTGATAGACCAATTTTTCATTGCCCTGCTGCTTGACCATATGGCCAGGCCCCTGCACACTTCCTATGAGTTGGTAAAAACCCAAACATAGGGGCAAACATCATGCAGTTCAGCCTATCGAGCTGATTTGTTTTTACCTTCTTCAATCAGAGTGGCGGCCTTCCAAACAGGATGCTGTCCCTTCACCTTGGAATTGCCATCCATAAACCAAGCAGCTCTTTGTTGATCAATAGAAAGCTGTTTATAGGGCACCGCCCAAGTGGCCCAAGTGGCCATAGGATCCAGCAGCTCCTCAGGTGGTTCCGAAGTCGGCCCTAGGTGAAAAGAGGCTACCTGCTCGTGAGTACCTCCTTGCATTCTCCTGGTAGCATGATCCTATATGCACCATTTCCATTTTATTATGGAACTCTCCTGGGCATTGCCTTCCCATTAGAGCATTTCTCTGATATTCCCAAAACATTATGGATATTTCAGGTTTCAAGATTATTTTATGTTCTTCACTCATAAGGGTAGTCTCAATTAAAGTCCAATAGCAAGCTAGTAATTATCTCTCAAATGGAAATTTTCTGGCCCAAAGTCTCAGCAGTTGTTGCTAGGTGGCATTCACAGATTTTTTCCATAAACCCAGTTTGCACTCCACAGAGGTCTGTTGTACAGCAAATTAATGACCTGTGTGGACTCAGGCCATCTTATTTGTTCCCACTTAGCATGTATAATGTATACTGGTGGAAGAGTAGATTTATATGCTTTCTATTTTACAATACTAGGTAAAGGAAGACTTGTCTAGTCAAACATAATATCCATCCCCATAATACAGTCAAGTAAAGGAGACCAATCACTTCATATGAAGTTCACTGTCTAGACATTCTAATTTTCATCCCAACTTTCACTATAATTCCATCAACTGTTGCATCCCTGTATCCTTCCAATCTAACTGTACCTCCCATTAGAACTTCAACAGGTATTAGAATCATAGTACATGGCAGGTCCCATGTTGAGGAATCCCAGAAAATTATCTTCTCCATCCCATGACCATTTTATCCATTTATGTGCATATGGCCTTGGATTTCTAGGCCTGATTTGGACCAAGGGAGTCACACTCAAAATTTTGTCAGGCCTTATCTTGATTAGATTATGGGACCATCACTTAAGGTGATTCAAGGTGAAGTTTCTTTTAGTTATCTTTGCCTTCTAGCTTTTAAAATCCTTCAAACTAGGGTAAATAGAGATTGTTGAGGACCCTTCAATGTTGGGAGACCAGTGCTCCCATCTGTCTACTCAACCCATAATGCTGCTATATTAACGCCTTTCTTTTGCCCCCAACAATGCTCACTTTATTCATCCATTTCTTAATAATCATTTAAATATTTCCACCCTTATGGGTCAAGTCCCCTGAATCTCTCATTTCTCTTACTCCATTCTCTTATGAATAAGTCTAACTTTATTTGCTATTAATCACTTCAGTATAACATTTTTTTTGGAAGCAGCTCAGGGGCTGGCAGCTACATGTTAGATCAGCCAAAATCTAAGCTTGACACAACCTCAGGATTCACCCCAACATTCTTCCTTTTGTTTTAGCTAGTGCAAATAACAATAACTAAGAGATTATAAATTTACCTTGTTTCTTTATGCATCCAATGCATAACAACTCCTTAAAAGTTGGATCCTTCATTTCAAAATTCCGTTGCTAACTTTTATCTCCAATAACTAATCACAGCACAGCTGCAGTTGCATTCTGTGGGTGACCCTGTGTTTAACCAGGCTCTAAAGATTAATCATCCCCACCCTCTCTTCCTTTCTCTGCCCAGATGATGTTTCATGATCACATGAGTCAGGATCTTTCTAATGAGTCATACTTCTAACACCAACTGTAGGAGTTTGGGCCAACTGCAAAAGTTAGCCAACTATAAAGTTGGAGCACTCCACAAGACTTTCTTCGCTTCTGACACCAAGTTGCAATTTAGGGGGTTTCTAAAACCACCCTCAATTTTAATAATTAACTGAAGGACTCATAGAACTTATTGAAAGCTGCTATACTCACAGTTGTGGTGTATTGCAGGGAAAGAATACAGACTGAAATCAGCCAAGAGAAAAGGCACATAGGGCAAATCCTGAGAGGTACCAAATGAGGAACTTCTGACATCCTCTCCCATGGAGCCAGGGACAGCATTACCTCTTCTTGGCCATAAAAAGACAATACACACAGAATATCACTAACTAGGCACACTCACCTTTGCCTTTGATGTCCAGAGTTCTTATTGGGACTTGATCGCATATTACCCACATGGCTGACCTCTAGTCTAACCCTTCCCAGAGGGGAAACATGCCTTTAGTCTCCAGTTTCTTCCAGACACAAAATTAATATCATGTTTCCCAAAGTCCTCATAATAGTCCACATTGTTAGATTGTCCAGTGGCCAAATCTCAAGCAAACAAAGACACCCTTTTAGGCAAGACCAGGAACTAGAGTTCACCTCCCAAAAGCTGAAAGTAAAGGCCAGAGCTCTCTTTTGTCAAGATTAAATTCTTTGCTATGTAATCTTTATCACTAAAATGATTGAGCCATATAAAGAGAAGTCAAAAGATCAGGTACCCTTACAGGTATTCCCCATAACCCTCTGTAAATTTTAAGATATTTCTTTACATCTTAAATTTAAGGTAAGTTACTTTAAATGTAAAAGAGAAAGACCTCTGCCCAAACACATTCCCCAGACATATCTGGCCCTATGTTCTGATTTTAAAGTTGTCACCTTTTCTCTTTTGGTGATACATTATAGGTAATAATGGGCACTTGAGCAGGAAACTATATTAATTTTTATGCAGTGCTCTGGAAAAACATATCTATTTTTGTATATTGCACAATGTTGCCTAGCTATATTTTATGATAATAGTCAGAACTTTAGCTCTCTGAATAAAATAAGTCAGTCCTCAATTGGTTTGTTAATTCTAGTGTTCTGCTCTAACTAGAAAGGTGAAAACTGTTTCCTGCTTTTCCCACATGTATCTTTAAAACCCAAAGTTGTATAGAAATTTTACTCTAAGAAAAATATACTATAAGCTTATACAGTACTGTAGTTTTCTACAGCTTACAGAGAATACTGTGTATCATGTTTATCTCATATTTCACATGCAAAGACAATATTTTCAGTATGATTCATTCTTAAGATAGATGGAGAGAAATATAGATCCAAAATCACAAATAAGTTTGATTGTTACCATTTTATATGCCTATGAAAGTGCTTTATCTTCTTTTTTTTTTCTTCCTTTTGCATACAGGAATGCTTTCAGTTTATACTGCCAGCTCTACCTCATGCCATTGACCTTTTACGTGATGCCATTGTAAAAGTAAAGGAAGTGCATGATGAACTTGAAGATTTACCTTCCCCACCACCTCCTCTTTCCCCTCCTCCCACAACTAGCCCCCATAAACAGACAGAAGACAAAGGGGTTCAGTGTGAGGAAGAGGAAGAAGAGAAGAAAGACAGTGGTGTTGCTTCAACAGAAGATAGTTCTTCATCACATATAACTGCAGCAGCCATTGCTGCCAAGGTAAGCCTGCTGACAGAGACCCAAAAATTTAAAGGAACCACAGGTGAATGTACTGATTTCATCCCTCTTTCCATCCAGTTTTTTCATAAGTTCAGTATCTCTTCAGGACATCCTTAAAAAAAAACAGGATATTCATGACACTCCATAGCTATGTGCCCTCCATAATATAGAGTCCTTGAAAGCACTGAAGTTTGTTCTTAGTTCTGAGACATTAAAGATATTGCTGTTACCTATTGAAGTAACAGGTAAATATGTAAAATGTGACATTTTTGTGGTCATATTAAATATACATTTATAACATCAAATATTCACAAATTCATAAAGGAGTAGCAGACTGAAGGTAAAAGACCATAGATGATTCAAAAACTTAGTTGAAAAGATTAATATTTTTTTAAGAAAGGGTTTTTCAGCAATTAATACTTACTTAAATGTTACTTGACCTAAATTACCCTAGTGGTATAGAGAGGAAATAGATATAATATATTTGCATTTTTTATTCAGTAAAGTAATAAATATTATTAGAATAGTACCAAAGTATTACAGATTCTCTTTGGGCAGTTTTGGTAGTAAATACTTAGAATACAATGAGTACTTGCATAAATTTAGTCACCTTAGTCATAGAACATCATTTATATTATTATTCAGACCTAGTATAATGCACCCAGTATGCTCTAAAATCTTCAGAAAGTAACATATCATTTCATAATGATTGTTCATTGATTGAGAGCACAAGATTGAAAACTTTAGGAATTCCTAAAGTTTTAGGTTATCACCCAGATATTTTGGCTATGAGCATAGCTTAAGAGGATTTTTTACAGCACATAGATTAGAAAGGATCATAGAGATCTTTTTAAGGTGTTCTTTTTGACAACCAGTAGGTAATTCTTTCATTGAAGACCAAATAATTTTGTCTCCAGATCTATTCAGTGGTCCATTAAGTCTTACTTAAGGCTAGTAAGTATTTAAATTGTATGTGATTTTTCTTTTGTTTTTGTTTCATTTTGTTTTTATGGAACTGAATGGTTAAATAGGTACATTTTTAAATCATTATATCTTCTTACTCTTTTACTATTAATTAAAAGAGTAAAAAGTACCATCAATTTCAATCTTAAGAAAAACTTACAACTTTTAAAGTTTAAGCTGATATTGTCATCCTACATTTGAAAAATTTTGGCATTTCATTGTTTCATTTGTTTTCACCCTTTTCCTTTCTAGTCATTTTGCTTGTATAGTTTCATGTCTTCCTGTCACTGTATTCATAGTTGTTATGTGTTGTGCATTAGAAGCATCCATTCTACACCAGTTCAGCTGTTATCATGGCACACGGTGAGCAGCCCATTCCTGGTCTCATCAATTATTCCCATGATGCAACAGGCAGTGCAGATGAACGGGTAAGACAATAGGCTTTTGCGTTGATTGTTTTGCAAGCATACAGCCTACCTCCTATCCTTGGAGGATAAACTATAACATATTACGGAAGATGTCTTTTATTCTGAAGGATCTTCAGCATGCTTTTTTTCTAAAAGTGTAAGTGCCACTGAGCCTATTCCATCAAGGAATTTAATAGAGTTTCTCCTGTAACTGAAATACTCTAATTGCATTAAGATTCCTAAAATACAAACAAATCGGTCAAACTAATATTTAATTCCTATTAACTCTGCTTTTTGCCTCATGATTTTTCATCTTACTTTCTTTTCCTTCATTATGTTCTCATTAAAACTATTTAGAGAGTTGAGTCTTGATACAATTTCTTGAGATTACAAATCTTCAGATAAAAACTTTTAAGAATACATATCACTTGTTTTAGTCCCTGGCTGAATGATAGTTTGTAAAAAGTTCCAGGCTAGAAAAGATTAAACTGATAAGTATAACTGGCTAACCAGTAATAATTTAGATGATGGATGCCAAAAAAAAATCTCAGTCCCTAATATGGATATAAAATGAGAGGCAATTGGTTAAGCTTCTGCCTTCAGCTCAGGTCATGATCCCAGAGTCCTGGAATTGAGCCCTGCATCAGGCTCTCTGCTCAGCTGGGGATCTGCTTCTCCCTCTCCCTCTGCCTCTACTGCTCACTCGCTTGCTCTCTGTCTCACACATGCTCTCTCTCTAATAAATAAATAAAACCTTTAAAAAAAATAAAATACAATGAGAGGCAAAAAAAAAAAAAAAAAGAAGAAGTAATAAAGTGAAATTTGGCTTAAAATCCTTAGGGAGATGCAGTTAAAAAACGAACAGAAGACATGAACAAACATTTCTCTGAAGAAGACATCCAGATAGCCAACAGACACATGAAAAATGATCAACATCACTCATCATCAGGGGAATGCAAATCAAAACTACAATGAGATATCACCTCGCATCTATCAATATGACTAATATCAATAACACAAGAAACAAGTGTTGGCAAGGAAGTGGAGAAATAGGAACCCTCATGCACTATTGGTGGGAATGCAAACTAGTACACCCACTCTGGAAAACAATGTGGAGTTTTCTCAGAAAGTTAAAAATAGAATTACCCTATGAACCAAGAATACGCTAGTGGGTATTTACCCCTGAAATACAAAAACACTAATTCAAAGAGAGACATGCACCCCTATGTTTGGTGCATGTCTCCCTTTTGGGGGGAAGCAGCCCAGATGTCTATCAGCTGATGAATGGTTAAAGATGTGATGTATATAATGGAATATTATTCGGCCATAAAAAAGAATGAAATCTTCCCATTTAAATGACGTGGATGGAGCTAGGAAGTATAATGCTAAACAAAGTAAGTCAGACAAATACCATATGATTTCATTCACATATGGAATTGGAAACAAAGAAAATGAGCAAAGGAAAAAGAAAAGAGTTCTATTATCATTTGGGATTTACCTGTGGTTGCAACACAAAGATACCTGTGGGCTTAAGCAAGTGCTTAAAATTATGCTCCTCCAACAATGTGGTTTACCTGGTCCTATTAGTTGAATTCACTGGGCATCTCAGTGGATGATCTCTAAAACTCGTAATAATTTTTTGAAAGTAAAACCATAACTTTATTACAAATACTAAATGAATACATATCTGAGGTGTTATTTCATACTTTAATTATTGAGGGAACCAGACAGATACTACAACTGCTTCACAGGAAAGCTCAAACAAAAATATATGAGCATTAAGAATGTGGAAATGAATTTACAAATAGATGCAACACTTAGTCTGCAAAGCAGCCCATTGCACTTCTGTTGGACAAAAGAATCATTTGGATACAAACCATTTATATTACTATCAGTTTTCTGCAAATTAGAGTTGTAAAATAGCTGAAAGGCTGTAGAAGATAATCCAGAATGCTCCACTACCCAAGACACCTAATATTTTTTGTCCATTTAAAAGTCTTTCACAATTTTTCCTGACATACGAAAGGAATACAAACAAAGTGCTGGAATGTTTACAAAAAGCAAGTAAAATTTTTCCTCAAACTGTCCATGTACCTAATGTGCTTCTTTAAAAAGGACTGTTGATTTTCTCAAAATTTAAATTTAAAAAGCCAAGAAGATTTTAGAACACTACTGTAGTTGTTAGTAAAGGGTTGACTTGATAGGATGCCAATTGTTTTTCCTGGCATTGATCTTTGAGTAATATTGTGGCCCAATTATGTATGTATGTATTAGGAATTAGTAGTAATTATTTGGGCTAATAAATATATGTTCTTAAAAGTTTTTCATGAAGCTAACTATTATTATCAGTAAATTAAGTAGGAAGCTGTATTAAAATAAGCTACAAAGACCTTTTTCAAATTTGGGAAGTAATATGCATTGTGCCTCACAAAACAGCATGAACTTTGGCATCAGATATTTTCATTTCTGTTGGTTAGTAGTTCTATGACATCGGGTATATTACTTTTTATTTCTAAGCCCTACTCTTCTCTAAAATAGAAATAACAATAATATTAACCTCATTATTACTTAATAGTTATGAATATTCAAGAAGGAAAAGGGATATAAAAGTATTTAATGCAGTATCTGAATGAAAGTAAACATTTGCTTTTTTTTCAAGTGAATTAAGCATTTTATTTATTTTATTTATTATTATTTTTTTATTATGTTATATTAGTCACCATACAGTACATCATTAGTTTTTGATGTAGTGTTCCATGATTCATTGTTTGCCTATAACACCCAGTGCTCCATGCAATACGAGCCCTCCTTAATACCCATCACTGGCCTAGCCCAATCCCCCATCCTCCCCCCCTCTGAAACCCTCAGTTTGTTTCCCAGAGTTGATAATCTCTCGTGGTCATTCCCCCTTCTGTTTACTCCCCCTTCATTCTTCCCTTCCTTCTCCTGCCGATCTCCCTGCTATTCCTTATGTTCCATAAATGAGTGAAACCATATGATAATTATTGTTCTCTGCTTGACTTATTTCACTTAGCATAATCTCCTCTGGTCCCGTCCATGTTGCTGCAAATGTTGGGTAATTGTTCTTTCTGATGGCTGAGTAATATTCCATTGTATATATGGACCACAACTTCTTTATCCATTCTTCTGTTGAAGGGCATCTCAGCTCCTTCCGCAGTTTAGCTATTATGGACAATGCTGCTATGAACATTGGGGTGCATATGGCCCTTCTCTTCACTACGTCTGTATCTTTGGGGTAAATACCCAGTAGAGCAATTGCTGGGTCATAGGGTAGCTCTATTTTTAACTTTTTGAGGGACCTCCACACTGTTTTCCAAAGTGGCTGTACCAACTTGCATTCCCACCAACAGTGTAAGAGGGTTCCCCTTTCTCCACATCCTCTCCAACATTTGTTGTTTCTTGCCTTGTCCATTTTTGCCATTCTAACTGGCTTAAGGTGGTATCTCAATGTGGTTTTGATTTGAATTTCCCTGATGGCTAATGATTTTGAACATTTTTTCATGTGTCTGTTAGCCATTTGTATGTCTTCATTGGAAAAATGTCTGTTCATATCTTCTGCCCATTTTTTGGTTTGATTATTTGTTTCTTGTGTATTGAGTTTGAGAAGTTCTTTATAGATCTTGGATACCAACCTTTTATCTATAGTTTCATTTGCAAATATCTTCTCCCATTCTGTGGGTTGCCTCTTTGTTTTGATGACTGTTTCCTTTGCTGTGCAGAAACTTCTTATCTTGATGAAGTCCCACAAGTTCATTTTTTTTGTTTGTTTGTTTGTTTCTCTTGCCTTTGGAGGTGTGTTGTGAAAGAAGTTGCTGTGGCTGATGTCGAAAAGGTTACAGCCTATGTTCTCCTCTATAATTTTGATGGCTTCCTGTCTCACATCGAGGTCTTTCATCCATTTGGAGTTTATCTTTGTGTATGGTGTGAGAGAGTGGTCAAGTTTCATTCTTTCGTATATAGCTGTCCAATTTTCCCAGCACCATTTATTGAAGAGACTGTCTTTTTTCCACCGGATGTTTTTTCCTGCTTTCTCAAAGACTACTTGACCATAGAGCTGAGGGTCCATTTCTGGAGTCTCTATTCTGTTCCATTGGTCTATGTGTCTGTTTTTGTGCCAGTACCATGCTGTCTTTGTGATCACAGCTTTGTAGTATAGCTTGAAATCAGGCAACGTGATGCCCCCAGCTTTGTTTTTCTTTTTCAACATTTCCTTCGTGATTCGGGGTCCTTTCTGGTTCCACACAAATTTCAGGAGTTTGTTCCAGCTCTTTGAAAAATGTCATTGGTATTTTGATTGGGATGGCATTGAAAGTGTAGATTGCTCTGGGTAGTGTAGACATTTTAACTATGTTTATTCTTCTGATCCATGAGCATGGAATGTTTTTCCATCTTTTTGTGTCTTCTTCAAAGTCTTTCATCAGTGTTCTGTAGTTTCTAGAGTATAGATCCTTCACGTCTCTGGTTAAGTTTATTCCGAGGTATCTTATGGTTTTTGGTGCTATTGTAAATGGAATCGATTCCCTAATTTCTCTTTCTTCAGTCTCATTGTTCGTGTATAGAAATGCAACTGATTTCTGGGCATTGATTTTATATCCTGCCACATTTCTGAATTGTTCTAGGAGTTCTAGTATTTTGGTGGGTGGAGTCTTTTGGTTTTCCCATATAAAGTATCATGTCATCTGTGAAGAGAGAGAGTTTGACTTCTTCTTTGCCAATTTGAACACCTGTTATTCTTTTTTGTTGTCTGATTGCTGTTGCCAGGACTTCTAGTACTATGTTGAACAATAATGGCGAGAGTGGGCATCCTTGCTGTGTTCCTGATCTTAAGGGAAAGGCACTCAGCATTTCCCCATTGAGAATGATATTCACTGTAGGCTTTTCGTAGATGATTTTTATGAAATTAAAGAATGTACCCTCTATCCCTACATTCTGATGGGTTTTAATCAGGAAAGGATGCTGTATTTTGTCAAATGCTTTTTCTGCATCAATTGAGAGGATGATATGGTTCTTGTCTCTTCTCTTATTAATGTGATCTATCACACTGATCAATTTGTGAATGTTGAGCCACCCTTGCATCCCAGGGATGAATCCCACTTGGTCGTGATGGATAATCCTTTTAATGTACTGTTGGATCCTATTAGCTAGGATCTTGTTGAGAATTTTTGCATCCATGTTCATCAGGGATATTGGTCTGTAATTCTCCTTTTTGATGGGGTCTTTACCTGGTTTGGGGATCAAGGTAATATTGGCCTCATAGGATGAGTTTGGTAGTTTTCCTTCTGTTTCTGTTTTTTGAAAGAGCTTCAGGAAAATAGGTATTATTTCTTCTTTGAATGTTTGGTAGAATTCCCCAGGGAATCCATCACACCCTGGACTCTTCTTTTTTAGAAGGTTTTTGATCACTGTTTCAATCTCTTCATGATTAATTGGTCTGTTTAGATAATCAGTTTCTTCTTGTTTCAGTCCTGGTAGTTTATAGGTTTCTAGGAAGGCATCCATTTCTTCAAGGTTGTTTAATTTATTGGCATATAGTTGTTGATAATAGATTCTAATGATTGTTTCTATTTCCTTGGTGTCAGTCGTGATCTCTCCCCTTTCATTCATAACTTTATTAATTTGGGTCATTTCTCTATTCTTTTGAATAAGTCTGGCCAGTGGCTTATCGATCTTATTAATTCTTTCAGAGAACCAGCTTCTAATTTTGTTGATCTGCTCTACTGTGCTCCTGGTTTCTAATTCATTGATCTCTGCTCTAATCTTTATCAGTTGCCTTCTCATGCGTGGGTTAGGCCTGTTCTCCTGTTCCAACTCCAGCTTCTTAAGGTGAGAATATAAAGATTGTGTTTTAGATTGTTCTGTTCCTTTGAGTGAGGCTTGGATGGCTATGTATTTTTCCCTTAGGACCACCTTTGCAGTGTCCCACAGGTTTTGGACCAATGTGTTTTCATTCTCATTGGTTTCCATAAATTGCTTAAGTTCTTCTTTAATTTCCTGGTTTATCCAATCATTCTTAAGCAGGATGGTTCTTAGTTTCCAAGTGTGTGAGTTTCTTCCAAATTTTTCCTTGTGATTGAGTTCCAGTTTCAAAGCATTGTGTTCTGAGAATATGCAGGGAATAATCTCAGTCTTTTGGTATTGGTTGAGACTTGTTTTGTGACCCAGTATATGGTCTATTCTGGAGAAAGTTCAATGTGCATTTGAAAAGAATGAGTGTTCTGTTGTTCTAGTGTGTAGTGTCCTGTGTATATCTATGAGGTCCATCTGGTCCAGTGTGTCATTCAAAGCTCTTGTTTCTTTGTTGATTTTCTGCTTAAGTGATCTGTCTGTTGCTGAGAGCAGAGTGTTGAGGTCCCCTAACTATTATCGTATTATTATCTATATGTTTCTTTATTCTGGTTAAGAGTGGCCTATATATCTAGCTGCTCCCTTGTTGGGGTCATAGATATTTATAATTGTTAGGTCCCCTTGTTGGATACACCCTTTAAGAATAATATAGTGTCCTTCTGTATCTCTAACTATGGTCTTTAGCTTAAAATCTAATCTGTCTGATATGAGAATTGCTACCCCAGCTTTCTTTTGAGGTCCTCTGGCATGAAAAATGGTTCTTCATCCCTTCACTTTCAGTCTGGATGTATCTTTAGGTTCAAAATGAGTCTCTTATAGACAGCATATGGACGGGTCATGTCTTTTTATCCAATCTGCAACCCTGTGGCGTTTCATGGGAGCATTTAGGCCATTCACATTGCCAGTGATTGTTGAGAGATATGATTTTAATGTTGTCATGTTGCCTGTGATGTCTTTGTTTCTATAGATTGTAAATTTCTGTCCTGTATCACTGTTGGGGTCTTTTTACTTTTATAGAGCCCCCCTTAAAATTTCTTGTAGGGCTGGCTTGGTAGTCACAAGTATTCTTTCAGTTTCTGCCAGTCTTGGAAGGTCCTTGTCTCTCCATCAATTCTGAATGACAGCCTTGCTGGATGAAGTATCCTTGATTACATGTTCTTCTC
This sequence comes from Ursus arctos, assembly GCF_023065955.2. NCBI lineage: Eukaryota > Metazoa > Chordata > Mammalia > Carnivora > Ursidae > Ursus > Ursus arctos. Next base: position 32,943,465 of record NW_026622930.1, on the reverse strand, counting down.
ACTTAGTGCTCTGAATATGTCTTGCCAGCTTTTTCTGGCTTGCCAGGTCTCTGTAGACAGGTCTGACATTATTCTGATGTTCCTCCCTCTGTAGGTGAGGATTCTCTTCCCCCTGGCCACTTTCAAGATTTTTTCCTTGGATCTAAGATTTGCAAATTGTACTATTATGTGACAAGGTGTTGGTCTGTTCTCATTGATCTTGGGAGGGGTCCTCTCTGCCTCTTGGACACAAATGCTTGTTTCCTTCACCAGATTAGGGAAGTTCTCAGCTACAATTTCTTCAAATATCTTTTCTAGATCTCTCTCTTTCTCTACCCCCTCGGGGATGCCGATGATTCTGACATTGGAACATTTCATTGAGTCAGTAATTTCCCGTATTCTGCATTCTTAAAATTGGAGTTTTTTAAGCCATGTTCCCTCTTTTTCCTTCTTTTCTATCATCTCATCTTCCAACTGACTAATTAGTTCTTCTGCCTCGTTTACCCTGGCCGTCAGAGCATCCAGTTTAGACTGCATTTGATTCATAGCATTCTTAATTTCTGCCAGATTCGCTCTTGTTTCCACCCTTAGAGATTCTATATTCTCGTTAATATTTTCGTTAAAATTTTTTTCAAGCCTACACATCATCTTGACCATTGTTACTCTGAACTCCATTTCTGACAATTTGGTTATATCCATATCCATTAGTTTTGTGGCAGAGGCCACGGTCTCTGTTTCTTTCCTTTGCTGGGGGTTCCTCCTCCTTGTCATTCTGATGAGGTGTGGTTGTAGGGATGTGCAGAGCCCAAAGTATTGACCAGGACCCAAGCAAGGTGTACTTGTTTTATAGGGACCTTAGGGATGTGTGCTTCTTGTTTTTTCAGTCTGCCTTCTGGGGGAGGGGCCTGCTGTGCTGATACTCAGGCAATCCTGTTTGGGCAGAGTTGCCCTGTCCCCTGGGGGGAGAGGATGGGCACAGTGCGAACTGGTTTTTCCGGGCTTTTGTTCTCTGGCGGCTTTCCCCAGCAGCTTTCTGTGACTCTTCTGAGTGTCAGAGCAGTAGTGGCCCTATCCGAGCCTCTGTCTCAGAACAAAGATCGTAGTCTGTTCTTCACTGAGCTCTCCTGGCCGCTCTAACTCTGTTTCTGTCAGTGCTGCCACAGTGTCCCAGGTTGTGCGTCCCACAGCCGTTCTCCCAGTCCTCGCTCCCACGGCCGGGAGGTCTCTGCCCTTTGTGCTTCTAACACTACCAGCTGCCCCCGCTTCCCGCGCGAGTTCCCAAGTTCCCGGTTTCAGTCTGGTTCGAGTGCACACTCTGGAGCTCCAGTTTTCAGTCTGGTCGTGTGCGCTCCTGAACTCCTGGTTTCTCGTCAGCTACCGGTCCGCGAGTCTGGCCCGCTCCCCAGTGCAGGAGACTATTGCTTCCTGGTGCCTGAGCTCAGTGGCTCCCTCCCCCTCCCATTTATCTTCTGATATCTGTGCACAGATTCACGGCTCCCCGCTTCATACCTCAATACTCAGTGCTGTAGATGTTCATTTATAGAGATCCAGATGTATCTTCATATGTCTCGGGCTGATTTCATGGGTGTTTAAGATGGTCTGGTAGATATCCAGCTCGATTCAGGAGACCAGATGAAAAAGGGTCCCCTACTCCTCCACCATCTTTTTTTTCCCCCTCAACATTTTTTATTTTGGGTAATTGATCACCTTACCAATCCTAACTCAACTTTCAGATGTTACCTATACAGTTCCCTTCATACCTCCTCTTTCCTTTGCCCAGTTGAACAATCCTTTCTTTCTCCTTTTTAGTCAGCCTTTAGGCATCCTATAAGGCCTAGCTCTGTGGTTATTGTATTTTTATAGGTGGTGACTTCCTTTGGAAATGTGATTAATGCTGCTGCCCCTCTCTAAAGACTCATACATACAACTGTTGAGTTTAGTTGCAAGGCCTATCCCTTAGATTAATTATTCTTGTGCCACAAGAAGCAAAAGGTGTTGGCAAGGATGTGAAGAAAGGGGAACCTTCTTGCACTGTTGATGGGAATGCAATCTGGTGCAGCCACTCTGGAAAACAGTATGGAGGGTTTGCAGAAAGTAAAGAATAGAGCTACCCTCTACAATCCAACAGTTGCTTTACTAGGTATGATCAAAGAATACAAAAATACTGATTTAAATGATACATGCACCACAATGTTTGTAGCAGCAATGTCCATAATAGCCAAACTATGAAAAGAGCCCAAGTGTCCATCGACTAATGAATGGATAAAGAAACACACACACACACACACACACACACACACACACATATACACAAAATGGAATATTACCTATAAAGAAGAATGAAATCTTGCACTTTCAATGACATGGATGGAGCTAGAGAGTATTATGCTAAGTGAGATAAGTCAGTCAGAGAGAGACAAATACCTTACAATTTCACTCATGTGTAGAATTTAAGAAACAAAACAAATGAGCAAAGGGGAGAAAAGAGAGAGGCAAACCAAGAAACAAACTCTTTTTTTTTTTTAAGATTTTATTTATTTATTTGACAAAAAGAGACAGCAAGAGAGGGAACACAACCAGGGGGAGCAGGAGGGGGAGAACTAGGCTTCCTGCCAAACAGGGAGCCTGATGCGGGGCTCGATCCCAGGACCCTGGGATCATGACTTGAGCCCAAGGTAGATGCTTAACGGTTGAGCCACCCAGGCGCCCCAAGAAACAGACTCTTAACCATAAAGAGCAAACTAATGGTTAACAAAGGGGAGGTAGTTTGGGGATGGGTAAAATAGGTGATGGGGATTAAGGAATGCACTTAGCATGAGGAGCTGCAGCTGTTGTATGGAAGTGTTGAATCACTGTCTTGTACACCTGAAACGAATATTACACTGCATGTTAGCTAACTAGAATTTAAATAAAAACTTAAAAAAATAAAAAATTTTAAAAACTAAAAAAATTCTTGTGCTAGCTGAAGTCCAGCCTCATCCCTAAAGCCTTTCATAAATCCAAACTATATTTATCTTCGCTTTCATTTTGTATTACATTCATTCACCAAATATTTGCTCAACATATTGTTATTTTCCTTTAAAAAAAAAAAGAAAAAACAAATGAGGGATGCCTGGCTGGCTCAGTCTTTTAAGCATCTGCCTTCGGCTCAGATCATGATCCTAGGGTCCTGGGATCGAGTCCGGCATCAGGGTCCTTCTCAACAGTGAGCCTGCTTCTCCCTCCGCCTGCTGCTTACTCACTCTCTCTCTCTCTGACAAATAAATTTTTTAAAAAATGAAACCATAGTCATTGAGTGGGTACGAAGTGGTATTTCAGTGTGGTTTTGATTTGCATTTCCCTAATGTCTAATTATGATGAACATCTGTTATTGCTGCTTATTGCCCATTTGTATATCTTTTTAGAAGAAATGTCTATTCAAGTCTTTTGCCTCTTTTAAAAAATGAGGTTGTTTTTAAGTCTTATTTGTCTTTTGTTGAGTTGGAAATGTTCTTTATATATTCTGGGTACTAGACCACTATCAGATACATGATTTGCAAATGTTTTCTCCCATTCTATAGGTTGTCTTTTCTACTTTTCTTGATAATATCCTTTATACACAGAAGTTTTTAATTTTTTTAGATTTTTTTTAACTTATGTATTTATTGAGAGAGAGAGTACGAGAGTGGGGGAGGAGTGAGAAGGAGGGAGAAAGAATCTCACACAGACTCCATGCTAAGCAAAGCCTGACATGGAGCTTGATCTCACCACCCTGAGATCAAGACCTGAGCTGAAATCCATAGTCAGACGCTTAACTGACTGAGTCACCCAGGCACCCCAAGTTTTTAATTTTGATGAAATCTTAATTTGTGTGAATTTTGTTCCTTGTACTTTTGGTATCATATCTAAGAATCTATTACCAAATGCAGGATAATGAATATTTACCCTTTTCCTTCTAAGCATTTTATCATTTTAGCTCTTATATTTAGGTCTTTGATTCATTTTGAAATAATTTTTATATATGGTGTAAGATAGAGATCCAACTTCATTTTTTTGAATGTGGCTATCCAGTTGTTCTGACACAGTTTATTGAAAAGCCTATTCTTTCCCATTAATTGTCTTAGCACCTTTGTCAAAAATCAATTAACCGTAAATGTAAAAGGGTTTATTTCTGGACTCTCAATTCTGTGGCACAGATTTGTATGTTTATTCTTATGCCAGGATTACACTGTTTTGATTGCCATTGTACCATTTAAGTAAGTTTTGAAATTAGAAAGTTTGAGTCTTCCAACTTACTTTTTCAAGATTGTTTTGGCTATAGGGAACTCTTGGGATTCCATATGAATTTTAGGATGGGTTTTTCTATTTAGCAAAAAATTCTGTTGGAATTTTATAAGGTTTGCGTTGAATCTGTGGATCCCTTTGGGTGATATTGCTGTCTTAACAATATACATCTTTCCATTTATTTATGTATTCTTATGTAATTTTCAGTGTACTAGTCTTGCAACTTCTTGGTTAATTTTATTCCTTAATCTTTTATTCTCTTTTCATGCTATTGTAAATGAGATTACTTTATTGATTTTCTTTTTGAATTTTTCAATGTTAGTGTATAAACATACAATTAATTTTTGTGTGTTCATCGTGTATCCTGCAACTTTGCTGAATTTATTAGCTCTTATCTTTCTGTGAATTATTGGATATTATATGTATAACATTATGTCATCCATGAAGAGGTAGTTTTATATCTTCCTTTCCAATTTGGTTGCCTTTTATTTCTTTTTCTTCTCTAATTTCCCTGGCTAAAACTTGCAGTACAATGTTGAAAAGAAGTCGTGAAAGAAGACATCCTTGATCCTGATCTTAGGGGGAAGTTTTTTGTCTCTTATCATTAAAAGTAGGATGTAAACTATGGGTTTTTCTTAGATGCCCTTTATCAGTTGGGGAAGTTGCGTGATTTTCTTTGTGTTTTTGTCATGAAAGGGTGTTCAAATTTGTCAAATGCTTTTTCTACATCGATGGAGATGATCGTATGGATTTTTTTTCATTCTGTTAATGTGTTGGTTATATTTCTGATTATATTGATTATATTACTTTGTTAAAACATACTTACTATTGGAATAAATCCCACTGGGTCATGGTATGTAATCATTTTAATATGCTGTTGGATTCAGTTTCCAGTATTTTATTTATGATCTTTGCATCTATATTCACAAAGAATGTTGGTCTATAATATTCTTTTCCTGTGATGTGTTCATTTGTCGTTGATATGAGGGTAATACTAGCCCCATAAAATGAGTTAAGAAGGGTTCCCACCTCTTCAGTTTTGTGGAAGAGTTTGTAAAGGATTTGTGTTAATTATTTTTTTAAACATTTGATAGAATTCTTTAGTAAGGCCATCTTGCCCTGAGTTTTTCCTTATTGAAAGCTTTTTTGATTATTGATTCATACTTGATTTATGTCTACTCCAGATTTTCTATTTCTTATATCAGTTTTTGTAATTTCTCAGTTTATCTGTGTTATCTGTATGTTTGGCATACAATTGTTTATAGTATTATAATTTTTATTTCTGTGAGGTCAGTAGTAATGTCCCCACTTTTATTCCTGATCTTAGTAATATTTTTTCTCAGTCAGTCTAGTTAAAGGTTTGTCAATTCTATTGCTCTTTCCAGAGAACCAGCTTTGGTTTTGTTGATTCATTCAGTGTCCTTCTGTTCTCTATTTTTTTTTATCTTTGTTATCCTTTTTATTGGTTTTTTCCTTCTCTTTGCTTTGGGTTTAGTTTGCTCTTATTTTTTTTAGTTCTTTAAGGTAGAAGGTTAGAGTATTGATTTGAAATCTTTCTTCTTTTTTAAATAGATGTTTATAGTTACAAATTTTCCTCTGAACACTATTGTTGCTGCACCTGTAAGTTTGGGTATATTGTGTTTTCATTTTCATTCATGTCAAAATATTGTAATTTCTTTGTGATTTCTTCCTTAACTCATCAGTTAAGAATGTGTTTAATTTCCACATATTTGTAAATTTCCCAATTGCTTTCTATATTGTTTTCCAATTTCCTTTCATTATGCTCAGAGAAGATACATTGTATGATTTCAGTATTTTAGTGAGACATAGTTTGTGGCTTAACATTTAGTTTATCCTGGAAAATGTTCCTTGTTCACTTGAGAAAAATGTGTATTTTACTGTTACCGGGTAGATTTTCTCTATATGGTTGTTGGTTTATACTGTTGTTCAAATCTTCTATTTTACTTGTTGATCTTCTGACTAGTTGTTCTAACCATTATTGAAAGTGGAACATTAAAGTCTCCCTCGCTATTATCATTGGACTTTTTCTCCAATACTGTTAGTTTTTGCTTCATATATTTTGGGGCTTTTTAAGGTGTGTATATGTTTGTGATTCTTATATCTTCTGATGGATTGACCTTTTTATCATTATTTTATGTCTTTGTCTCTTGTAACAGTTTTTGTCTTAACGTCCATTTTGTCTGATACTACTATAGCCATTCTACCTTTTTTGATTACTGTTTGCATAGAAAAAAATCTTTCCATTCTTTCACCTTCGACCTATTTGTGTCTTTGGATCTAAAGTATATACTTAGATCATGTTTTTTAATCCATTCTACTAGTCTCTACCTTTTAATTGGGTAGTTTAATCTAGTTACATTTACTGTAATTACTGATAAGGTAATTTTTTTTTCCAGTTTGTTATTTTCTACATGTCTTTTATCCTTTTGTTCCTCATTTTCTCCATTACTTCCCTCATTTTTGATTAGTAGATATTTTCTAGTGTGTCATTTTCATTTTTCTCTCATTTCTTTTGGCAAATATTTTTTAGTTATCTTTTTAGTGGTTGCTGCACGGATTAAAATTAACATCTTTCTTTGTAACAGTCTAGTTTGATTAATACCAAATTAATTTAAATATTATGCAAAATCTTTACCCAGTCTCCCTCGCTTATGTTATTTTCACGAAATACATATTTATACCTTGTATGCCTATCAACACAGAGTTATTTTATATAGTTTTCTTTTTAAACTGTATTGACTTACAAACCGAAATACGTATTACTTTTATATCTCCCTATGTTGAGTACCAGTGTTATTTCTCCATGCGAATTCCAAATTACTGTCTAGTGCCCTTTCATTTCAGCCTGAAGGACTTTTAGCATTTCTTATAGGGAAGGTCAACTAGTATTGAACTCTCAGCTTTTGTTTATCTGAGAATATTTTGATTTCCTTTTCATTTTTGAATTATAGTTTTGCCAGATCAGATATAAAATTTCTGTGACAGATCATTTTCTTCCATCATTTTGAATATGTTATTTTGCTACCTATTGACCTCTATATTTTCTGCTGAGAAATCAGCTGTTAATCTTATTGAGGATCTCTCATATAGGTTGCCTCTTTCTTGCTGGTTTTAGAATTCTTTGTCTTTCATTTCAACAGTTGGTTATAATGTGTGTTGTCGTAGATCTCTTTATATAACTTGGAATTGTTGAACTTCTTGGACATGTAGATTTATGTCTTTCATCATATTTGGAAATTTTTCAGTCAATATTTTCTCTGCCTGTTTCTCTCCTCTCCTTTTGGCACTTCCATTATGCATATATTGGTGCATTTATTAGTGTCCTCCCATAGTTTTCGGAAGTTCTGCTCATTTTTCGTCATTCTTTCTTTCCACTCAAATCGGGTATTCTCAAATGATTTATCTGCAAGTTGCTAATTCTTTCTTCTGCTTGCTCACATCTGCTGCTGAAGCCATCTAGAGAATTTTTCATTTTAGTTTTACGGTCGGCCCTTAAACAACACAGGTTTGAACTGTGTGGGTCCACTTATACGTGCATTTTTTTCAATAGACATACTCTAGTACTCTAAATGTATTTTTCTTCCTTATGATTTTCTTTTTTAGTTTCTTTTTTATTATTTTCTTAATAACATTTTGTCTTCTCTAGCTTACTTTATTGTAAGAATAAATATGTAATACATATATGAAATATGTGTCAATCGACTATTTATTGGTAAGGCTTCCAATCAACAATAGGCTATTAGTAGTTAGGTTTTGGGGTTCAAAAGTTATACACAGATTTTTGACTGCACAGAGGGTTGGCAACCCCTAACCCCTGCATTGTTCAAGAGTAAACTATTCTTTTCAACTTTATAATTTCTGTTTGTTTCCTTTTTATTATTTCTCTCTATGCTGTTCCTTTTTGTTGATACATCTTCCCCATGCTTTCTTTAGTTCTTTGTTCATGGTTTTCTTTAGCTCTTTCAATATATTTTAAATAGTTTATTTTTTTTCATGTTTTTATTTAAATTCTAGTTAACACATAAGGTAATATTGATTTCAGGAGTAGAATTTAGTGATTTATCACTTGCATATAACACCCAGTGTTCATCACAACAAGTGCCCTCCTTAATATCCGTCACCCATTTAGCCCATCCTCCATCCATTTCCTTCCATCAACCCTCAGGTTGTTCTCTATAGTTAAGAGTCTCTTTTGGTTTTCTTCCCTCTCTTTTTTTTCCCTTCCCCTATGTTCATCTGTTTTGTTTCTTAAATTCCACATATATGAGTGGAATCATATGGCATTTGTCTTTTTCTCATTGACTTATTTTGCTTAATGTCATACGCTCTAGCTCCATCCACATTGTTGCAAATGGCAAGATTTCATTCTTTCATTCGGCTGAGTAATATTCCGTTGTATATGTACCACATCTTCTTTATCCATTCATCCATTGATGGACATTTGGTCTCTTTCCATAATTTGGCTGTTGTTGATAAGGCTGCTATAAACATTGGGGTGCATGTGTCCCTTCAAATCAGTATTTTTGTATCCTTGGGTAAACAAACAATCTTAAAATTTATATGGAACCACAAAAGACCCCAGGAGCCAAAACAATCTTGAAAAATAAATAGTTGATTTAAATTTTTTCAGTAGTCAGCGTAGTGTCTGAGCTTTCTCAGGAACAGTTTCTATTTATTCCTCTTTTTTTTTTTTTCCTATATATGGGCCACACTTTCTTGTTTCTTTGCATAGATTGTAATTTCTGTTGCAAACTGGACATTTTGAATATTATAAGTGGAAACTCTGGAAATCAGATTCTTCTCCCTCCCTGGGGTATGATATTCTCTTTGTCATAATTAGTGTTTTTGGTTTGTTGATTAACTTTTCTTGTCAAGTCTGTTATTAATTATTGGTTACTGAAGTCTCTGTTCTGTTAGCTGTGTGGTCAGCTAGTGATTCAACAGAGATTTCCTTAAATCCCTGAAGAAAACGTATACAGAGAAAGATAATCTCTTATTCTTTGCACTTGGACTCTTTGTATGTATCAAGGAATGCCTTTGACACTCAGCCAGTTTACAACTCTTAGCCTTCACTTCCTGCTTGTGCAGAGTCTGAAGTTCAGCAGGAGTTGAAAGATTAGGTAAAGTCTTCTGAGGATATGGCTAACCCTGAGCATAAACATGAACCTTTGTATTCCCAGGAATATGCTTTCCCAAGTCCTTATGCCCAAAAGTATTTCATTACATAGCCTTTCCTTCCAGGTTTGTCAGTGAATCTGCTCTTTATCCCAGCTGTCATCCCATGCCCAGAGAGCAGTAGCTAATATATTTGCCTTTATATTTTTGAACATTACCACCTCCTGGTTAGCTGCAGAAGCCTGGGGAGAGTTCTAGGTTAGGGGAAATAAAAGCAAACCCTATATGTCCTTCATTAAGCCACCGGACATATTGAAAAAAAGAAATGCAGTTCTTGAGAATAAGTTTTGTTCTCCCTCCAGTACTAAGAATGCTTACCAGGAATGTGGGATGTGTCTTCAAGTGTACCACTGAGCTGTTTAGTGGAGGAATAGCTGTGTTTTTTTGGTTTGTTTTTTGTTTTGGTTTGGTTTTTTTTCCTTGATTAAGCATTCACCTGGTTGCTATAAACTTTTGGTTTGTAGATTTCTGGTTAAGTTGATTCTGACCATTTTTGCTAGTTTAGTCACCTCTTTCATGGAGTGATGGACTTTTGGCATTTCCTACTCTGCCATTTCCACTGGATTCCTTTTAAGACACAAAACCCACTAACTATAAAGGAAAATATTGGTAAATTTGGCTAAATTAAAATATTCTGTTAACCATAGACATAATTAAAACAACAAGTTACAGAATAGGAATAGATGTTTTCACCATACATGACTGGTTATCCAGAATAGATACTAAAATCTAACAATTCAGTAAAAAAGGATAACCCAAAAGGGAAAATTTGGGCAAAAGATTTAAACAGGGACTTTACAAAAAAGAACGTCTAAATGCCTGATAAACATATAAAATAATGCTTTTTCTCATTAACAGTCGGCAAAAGGAACATTAAAACCACGGTAACTATTATTACTACTACCAGACTTGAAAAAAATTGCTAATATTGACAATAGTAGATAGAAATATGTTTTGGAGTAAGAGGAACTATCACCGTTTTCTTTCAATAGACATATAAATTGGCTTAGCCAGTTTGGAAGTTTGTAAAAGGGTTTGCCTGCCCAATAACCAGCAATTCTGTTCTTGAATGTGTGTGTGTGTGTGTGTGTGTGTGTGTATATATATATATATATATATATATATATATATATATATCCTAAAATTGATGCATGTGGGAATCATGATACATAGTAGAATGTTCATAGTAACATTGTTCATAGTATCTCCAAAATGGAAACGGTATACAAATGTCCATACAAATGTTGCCAACTGAGTAATCTATATTCACTGCCTCTGTTTCCTTACCTCCAATTTTTTTTTTTGAACTCTTGTCATCAGGTATCTGTCTTCATCAAATAATGAAATAGCTGTCTCTGAGACAACTAATAACTACTGTCATCTTATTCTTTAGCATCTGTTTCTTTCCCTTTTTATGGCTTGTTAAATTTTATTGATATGTGTCTTTAGGATCTCATCTATTTCTGCAGCTTTCACAACCATATCTCTGCAAAGAATTTCTAAGTCTTTATCTTTTGTGTAAGTTTCTTTTTTGAGATAGGTGGAAAATTTATTTCCAGGCTACTTAATGAAATTGCAAATTTATGGTTGCCAATGTTAACTGGATCCACATTGTTGATAATTCCTTTCTCAGATCTTTAGTTATCCTCCCCATTCATTCATCAATACCCATATTTATGACTCTCCTAAAGTTATCTTTCCCACTTATATTTCCCCATTTTTCTCATTAATAGAACTTCATTTCAGGCACCAAAGGAAGGAATAATAGTGAATATGTCTCTTCTTTTCTTACAAATTACCCTGCTTTATCATCCCACTTGCTTCCTCACCTCACTTCTACCCTTTTACTCTACTGGTAACTTCTTTAATTGCTAGATCTAATGGCTTTTTTAAAGTTTTTATTTAAATTCCAGTTAGTTCACATACAGTGTAATATTAGTTTGAAATGTGCAATATAGTGATTCAACAGTTCTATACAATATCCAGTGCTCATCACAGCAAGTGCACTACTTAATCCCCATCACTTATTTTACCCATCCTCCCACCTGCCTTCCCTCTGGTAACCATCAGTTTGTTCTCTATAATTAAGAGCCTGTTTCTTGGTTAGCCTCCCTCTCTTTTTTTTTCCCCCTTTGCTCATTTGATTTGTTTCTTAAATTCCACATGTGAGTGAAATCATATGATATTTGTCTTTCTGACTGACTTATTTCACTTAGCATAATACTCTCTAGCTCTATCCATGCCATTGCAAATGACAAGATTTCATTCTTTTTTATGGCTGAGTAATATTCTGATATATATATAGATACACACACACACACACACACACACACACACCATCTTTTTTATCCATTCATCAGTTGATGGACTTTGAATGTTTCCATAATTTGGCTATTGTAGATAATGCTGCTGTAAACATCAGGGTATATGTATGCCTTTGAATTAGTATTTTTGTATTCTTTGGGTAAATACCTAGTACTGCAATTGCTATATTGTAGGGTAGTTCTATTTTTAACTTTTTGAGGAACCGCCATACCGTTTCCCAGAATTGCTGCACCAATTTGCATTCCCACCAACAGTGTAAGAGGGTTCCCATTTCTCTACATTCTTGCCAACAGCTGTTGTTTCTTGTTTTTTATTTTAGCCATTCTGACAGGTGTGAGGTGATAGCTCATTGTAGTTTTGATTTGCATTTCCCTTATGATCATTTTGAGCATCTTCTCATGGGTCCGTCGTCCATCTGTATCTTCTTTGGAAAGAAGTCTATTCATGTCTTCTGTCCATTTTTAATTGCACTATTTGTTCTTGGTGTGTTGAGTTTTGTAAGTTCTTTATAGTTTTTGGATACTAACCCTTTATCAGATATATCATTTGCAAATATCTTCTGCCATTCCGTAGGTCGCCTTTTTAGTTTTGTTGATTGCTTCCTTCACTGTTCAGAAACTTTTTATTTTGATGAAGTCCCAAAGGTTTATTTTTGCTTTTGTTTCCTTTGCTTCAGGAGACATATCTAGAAAGAAGTTGCTACGGCTGATGTCAAAGAGGTTACTGCCTGTGTTGTCTTCTAGGATTTTTATGGTTTCAAGTCTCACAGTTAGGTCTTTAATCCATTTTAAGTTTATTTTTGTGTATGGTGTAAGAAAGTGGTCCAGTTTCATTCTTTTTCATGTTGCTGTCCAGCTCTCCCAACACTATTTGTTGAAGAGACTGCCTTTTTCCCATTGGATATCCTTTTCCTGCTTCATCAAAGATTAATTGACTATATAGTTGTGGATTAATTACTGGGTTTTCTCTTCTGTTCCTTTGATCTATGTTTCTATGTTTGTGCCAGTATCATACAGTTTTGGTCATTACAGCTTTGTAATATAACTTGAAGTCTGGAATTATGAGGCCTCCAGCTTTGCTTTGCTTTTTCAAGGTTGCTTTGGCTATTTGGGGTCTTTTATGGTTCCATATGAATTTTAGGATTGTTTATTCTGGCTCTGTAAAAAATACTGTTGGTATTTTGATAGAGATTGCATTAAATGTGCAAATTGCTTTGGATAGGATAGACATTTTAACAATATTTGTTATTTGTTCTTCCAATCCATGAGCATGGAATGTTTTTCTATTTGTCTGTGTCCTCTTCATTTCTTTCATCAGTGTTTTATAGTTTTCAGTACAGGTCTTTTATCTCTTCGGTTAGGCTTATTCCTAGTATCTTATTGTTTTGGGTGCAATTATAAATGGGATTGATTCCTTCCTTTCTCATTCTCTTTCATTATCGGTGTATAGAAATGCAACAGATTTCTGTACATTGATTTTTTTATCCTGCAACTTTACTGAATTCATTTATAAATTCTAGCAGTTTTTTGGTGGAGTCTTTCCAGATCTCAATGGCTTTTTTTTTTTCCCAACTCTTATCCTGTTTCTCTCCATAGTCGATATTTTTTAACATCTCCTTGAAAGTTTCTTTTCTTTTCCCTTCCCTTATGTTCACTCTGTCTTGATTTTTCTCTTTTGTGTCTGTTTCTTAAAGATATGAAAACTAAATAATTTATCTTCCAAACTGATATACCTTTAAAAGTGAAAAGATGTGCTATTTAATAATTGAGCCAATATGATAGATATAAATCCTGATTGTTCAAAATAGGAAAAATAGGATATACTGTTATTTCATTTACAGATTGTTTTTCCCCTTAGTTTTTTTCTTCTGCTAAGCCTGTGATATGGATCTCACCTAGAATTATCAACCATCATCTTTTGTTCTTTTACATACTGTATTTGGATGATCTGAGACATAAGCATGACTGAAACTGTCACCTCCATTGATAATTCCCAAAGTATATATCAAATCCCTAACTTTTTCCTGAGCTCCAGACTTATATTTCTAATAGTTCATTGAGTATCTCCAGGCTATTAACCCCAAAGAATGTACTTCAAATTTAAACTTACCTTTCCCCTGAAATATCCTGCTGTCCTGTCTACATTCATACAGAGAGAGAGAGGGGGGTGTGTAGTATATGTACACATGTTTGTGAGTCTAGAAATCTATATATCGCGTATACCCACTACTTTGTGCATGTGCTTTCTTAGGTACTGGATAAATAGTAGCAAAAGCATGTTTTCATCATGACAAGGCATTCGAGTATGGGAGATAGACATAGATCAAACTATCACACCTACAAATGTAGTATAACTGTGGATATTGCTGTGAAGTAGAGGGGCATGGTGTCCTGTGTAGTATAGTAGGAGCTTTCTTTGCCTTTTTTTCCAATACGTGGCCTTTTTTACTAGACATTAATGGCAACATATAGCTCTTTTAAATCAGACTATCTACCTCCTTTTCTATAAATTATTTATTACAATTCAGTACTCAAATGTACTAGCAGGTAGAGCAGTTTTTCTTCTCAGAATTCCCCTTGCTTTTCACCCTAGTTATGGGAATATTATTTATAAGTCACATAAATTGTTAGGCCCTAAAATGGTAACAGTACCATTGGTAATGAGAATATTGGTATGGAAACTAAATAAAAGAGCTTCTATGGAAATTTGTGAGAAACAGATGATGCATAAGATCAGAAGCACCTTTCTAGTCATAAAGTCTGGTTTCTGCTTCCTTGTTTTCACATAGTAAGTGATATTTACTGATCAAAGTTGATTTCTTATCTTTTTGTCCTATGTATGTCCCCTCTGTGCTCAAAACTTGAAAGTGGTCAAGTTCTCATTTTGAGATCAGAAAACCTAAACCCGTTAGTATTAGCCCAGAACAGGAACTAAATTATGCATAGCCCAAAATAATAATTTTATGATCAACATAAATAATAATTTTTAAAACGAATAATCCACATTTTTTGTCCTTAATGTTTATATTTTTAGAATAGTGATACTCAATTACATCAGTTTTTACCATGTTGATAGGTATAATATAATAATATCAATAATAGTCAATATTTAAGTATTTACTACTTTGTAGTGCTAGATAATTTATATGCATTATCTTATTTAATCCTCAACAGTAATCCAGTGAGGTAGATGCTATCGTTATCTTCATTTTTTTAGGTAAAGGAAATGGTGATTTAAAAAGCAGAGCTGTCAGTGTCCCCAAAGAAGTCATAGCATAGTTAAATGGATAATTGAGAAGAGTTTAATAAGGATCTATAGTGTTTACAAAGGTTTGGGCAGATTTTAGGGAAAGCAGTGAGACACAATGCAGTGCCCTGGGACTAGTAATACTGGAACCATCAATATCTATAGTCCTAATGGGGCAAAGGAAGGGAACTACTACTGGAATCCAGAAAAGATCTTTAAGCACCTGTCAGATGACCAGGGGCTGTGACTTAGCCAACAAGTGGTAACCTGGTAGAGAAGAAGCCAGGGGAATAAAGATCAGACCTTACTCTCCTCTAACCTTTCAGTTTCCTGGCACTGGCTGTACCCAACTAGAAACTAGAGAGCACAGAATAGCTTGTTGATTCTATCTATACAGGTCAGCTTGGAGTCAAGAGGATGAAGGTGGAGAATCTGAAAGGAAAATGGAAAATATCTAGGAATTAAATAATTATTAAATGGCAGAGCCAGTATATGAATGCTGAACACTTTACTCCTTAACTACAATGCTAGACTGCCTCTCATTTAAAAAAAAAAAAAAAGTTTGTGAAATATTATTTGGCAAGAGAAAATATTTTAAAACTGAAGATTTCTATCCTATCCCAAATTGTTGGATGCATTTATACCTAACAGTGAGTGAGACCAAATATATGAAAGCTAGACAGCAAAGAATGAAAAAAAAAAAAAAGTTAGGTATGGGCATTGATTTTAATGTTGTTGGTATTTTCAGAATATTAAACCATCCTTGTTTTTCTTGCTCAGATTCCAGACTCCATCATTTCTCGTGGTGTTCAGGTGCTCCCACGAGACACAGCCTCCCTCAGCACTACTCCTTCAGAATCGCCTCGTGCTCAGGCTACATCTCGCCTTTCTACAGCTTCCTGCCCAACACCAAAAGTAAGTACAGTTCCATGGCACCTTAAACTTGTTCTGCTATACAAGTCTGGGAAATTTAACCAGTATTTCCCTCTGCTTGTCAAGGTTGGATTGCATGCAAGATAATGCAATGAAAAATGAATGGACTATAAGATAATTACCACTTACTGTTTCACAGATTGTCAAATTAGGCCAACAGTAGGACAATAGAAATTTCATGTAAAATGTCTACTCCTACATCACAGCTACAGGTATTACTTTCTGTAGTTCCTGTTTCTTTGTTTTAGACTTGTTATTTTTTAACATACTCATCAGTATAGATGTGAAGTTATTTGTTTATGCAAAGGATGAATGCATTTCTGGCCAATAAAGTGTAAGATTAACAAAATTTAAAAATGTCACCAAAAGAATTTTTTTTTTAGCTTTCCAGGCTGGGGTAGCTCCCTGCTCTAGTATCATTCCAAATTTTTTCAAACATATTCAACTTGGAATGTTGCTGCCTAATATTTGGAAACAAATCTAAATTGATTAGAAAGAAAGTTTTAATGCCAACCTTTGGGGGAGGAAGGAAGTTTTTTAATATTTATTCCTTACAATTTTTCCCAAGTACTGAATCATGTGTGGGAGGAAAAAAGGATTAGACATTTATTTGCTGCCTCACTTCTTTATGTATATGATAAATTAAGTAGCAGGCATAGTAATGGCTATAACTGCTTTCTTCTGGAATATCCCTTTCCTGGTTAAGTTTTTCATTTGTGCTTTCAAGTTTTCTATCCTGATGGATCCAATATTGGCATCAAAAGATTAACAGTAACATTCCTTCTTATTTAATAAGATATGGTATTAGATATCAGCTGTACACTAAATTTATTCAAGGGATCTGCGGGTAATTTTTCAAACTGTGGCTTCTTCTCTGTCATCAGATTTACAACTTATATGGCTGTCTTCCTCAATTCCAACTTTTTCATGAATTAAGAATGTTATAACTGGACTTAACTTGGAAGTGATCCCAAACAGTTCTTCATATGTGTAGTACAGTTGCTTTTACATACCATGGTACAACCTTCTCAGCAAAGTCCTCACAATGTTACTGTTATGTATCACCGCTTTTAGATTTGTGTCAAATATAACCAATATTAATTTTATAGTTTAAAAAATTATGGTTCTAAATCTTCAATGAAGAAAAACTATAAGAACATTCTAGGCATAAAATATATGTGAATGCCATTCAGGTGCCATTCAGCTACATCTTCAACTGAATGAAAACATGGAGTTCTAAGACTTGAATTAGTTAGAAGAATCTTATTCCTACCTTTTAAATTTTAAAACAAAATATTGTTTACATTAAATCCCAAATATACAAGCTATCCTCATTTCTGAAGTCTGGGAAATAAAGTCAAAAGTTCAGTCCACTATAAATGTTTAGTCATTCACCAAATATTAAGACCTAAATTTTGGGAATATGGGACTATTCAAGATGCAGTATTCTTTTCCTTAATAATTTACTGTGAACATAAATATCTAAGCTAAATTTAATTAAACATAGTAGTTCATGAGCCTTTTTAAAACTTTGTAATTACATCTTAATTACAAAAGGAATATTAAATGCAATCCTAAAATAACTTGGCATTCCAAATTTACTAAGGTGAAATCCTAAAAATAAAAATATTAACATCTATTAAGTTAATTTGCTTATTACAAAACTTTAGGAGAACAGATCGCTTGTCTTAATATTTTTTCCTTAGTTATCATTTAGATGTTCAAAATAACAATGAATTCAAAAAAAGGAGTGTATTTGGATATCCTTTTTTTCTAGGATTTTTTTTCCTGTATTTTTATGTAGGAATAAGGTTCTATTCATTTTAGATAATTTTTACCTGCACCAGAATATATACCTCAAAGATAATATTAGTACTTTATGAAGTATAATTTTAAAATTAAACTTCTAAGGCTGAACCAGAATAACAATATAATAAAAAACTAGTTTGAATATTGACTCTTTTTAGAAGCAGTGAAGAAAGTCAAATTAATCTATTGAAAGTCTCAAATTATAAGACTGCTTAATTAAACCTAAACTAGATACTCATATATGCTTTTATATCAGTGACAGATACAATCTCTGCCCTCATGGAGTTTATAGTTTAGTTGATGGTATATTAAAGTAAATAGGTAAACATAAATTATTCTAATAATTATAATTTCACCATAACTTAACAACTATAAATCGAAATTCATGCTAAGCAGAAATGAAAATGTCATACTGATAGAAAATAGGAGGGAAACCTTACTTAGATAGGATTATCAGAGAATTCCTCTCTAAGGAGAACATTTCACCTGGGATATGAAGGATGGATAAAAACAAAACAAAAGCTTTTGTTTTGGGTGGAGGTTTTGAGAATTATATTCAGCAATAATGACCACTTTAAACACATTGTCACCAGCCAGTTACCACCAGTCAAGAACTCTCAGACTAAAATGTCATTACTACATGAAAAGTCAGTGACTTCATAATCCAACTTCAGATATTGCTTCCTTTTTATTTTAATTTTTTTTTTGCCTTTGCCTACTGAGTCAAATTGCAAGGCCATAGGTTTTAGCACTTAAATCTATTCTAGGTGAGTTGTTTATTTTAATTTTGTAGCATAAAAATTTAAGGCAGAAAAGTCAGAATACCAGGCTTCTAATTTGAGATATGGGTAAAGGGTGATGTTATTAACTATATTAAGGAATAATAAGAGAAGAAATGCATTTTGAGGGTAAGAGAAAGGAGTTAATACACGTTGGTTTTGAATGTATTCAATCTGAGATGTCTCTCTCAGGAATGCTATCCAGCATAAAATCATAACACTAGTGAGTTTGACATTGTTACTGTTACTGCATCTTGGTGCTGATATTTATAATTTAGTACCTAATAATGTCAGTCAAACCCCATAGAAATCCCTCTTCTACGTTTCAGATTAAACATGCAGTCTATCATGTGCAGAAATATATGTGCAAATATATTTTCATCAGAAATACAATATGGTCTTGAATGATCATCGGTAGAAAGAACACTTGACTTGATAATAGAAGACATGTATTTAGATGCTGGCTTCTCTGCTTAATAACCACACTAACTTAAGCAAGTTGCTCAGCTTTTCTGAGCTTCGTGTCTGTAAAGAAATACAACAGGTTATTAATTTATTAAATAGTCTTTGCCTAGTGCTGGGAGAGCAGTGGTGAGCAGTAGACATTGTTCTTGCCATTACAAACAGACAAAATAGGCAACTACAAATTATAATAAAGTATAAATGTTGTTATTTATCACCAAGAATACAGAATACTCTGGGAATAACC
Source organism: Ursus arctos (assembly GCF_023065955.2). Lineage (NCBI taxonomy): Eukaryota > Metazoa > Chordata > Mammalia > Carnivora > Ursidae > Ursus > Ursus arctos. The sequence continues at coordinate 32,924,226 of NW_026622930.1, read as the reverse complement.
ATCAGAAGCACTTTCCCTCTGTAGCTTTTTATCAACTGGGCAGTATGTAAGCTTAAAGACTTCGGTTCATTTACCTCTGTGCATCTATTTTTTTTAAGTCAACAGCTATAATATTAAACATTATTTTGGATTCACATTTTATATGTTTACTACAGTATAATATCCTGGATTGTCCTTTTACTCTTTAAGATTACCAGCTGTAGTGAGAACAACATCTATATAATATACCATTTGGATTTACTTTTTAATATGCAGTCTAATGAAGACAACCAACTTTTCTAAACAATTCTTTATTAATCGACATTGTCTCCAACAATGTTTATTTGTTGTACTGAAATGATGTAATATTTTAAAGTATGTGGGAAAAAAGTAATTTCTGTTTTATACCAGTTATTTTCTTTTAATGAAATATGACTGAAATGAAAATGATTTTCACTCCACTTGCTTTATGAAACTATGAAGTATCTTTTAAGAACAAACTTGGAATTTTAATCTTTTATTGCCCTAAGTAAAAGAGTGGTATAGCCAAAAAAAGTCAAATAGTATGTAAATTCCATTTAAATAATAGTGGGCAATATCTAGAAGACTCAAATTCTAACACGGTGATAATCTCCCAAAAATCGCTTGCTAAAAATAATTCTGTAACAGATAAATTCTGTTGTAAAGTGAGCATGCTTCACAACTTAAATGAACGTTGATTTTTCAGTTATAAAAGGCAGCAGCATCGCTATTTGAAATCAAGAGGCATGGGGTAGAGAATAATGACCAGAGCAAAAAAGAAAAAAAATATCCAAACTTTCAATCAATTCACCATTCCCAGTAGATGTTGTTAAAATAGGGAATAATTTTTAAAGACCAATTTAATAATATTTTTATTCGTTAAGCATCTGGTTTGGCTTAAAAAATAAATGGAGTCTATTATTACATATTCTCTGTACCTTAAAGATTAGAATAGAATTTTGTACCCAGACTAACCAGCAAGTTATTTTTTTTCTTCTTAGGAAGAAAATATGAATACTACCTATCTAAAACTAAAGGTTATGAAATTATTAAAAACTATATGTATTGAAATATCTTAATATGAAGGGTATGTTAATTTAATACACTCATGTCTAATCTTAATTCAAACAAAATGCAGAATTCTGACTTCACTCTAGGTTTCTATTATTCTCCTTTGAGCAAATGAATTTAGATTGGATAAAGAATAAACGATTTTCACAGTTTTTAATGTGTATGTCTGAAAAGCAGTGTGATTTCCTTTACATATTCCCTTGAGAGTTTTTCTTAGTCATGTTGGTTTGTACAAACTATTGCACATTGTCACTATTTTCCTTTATGAACAACACCAGAGTGATTATGTGATACAGTTAGTTTCATTCGTTCTAAACCTGAGGCTCCCAAGTCTCTGGAGAATCTTACGAAGTTGTTAAAATTCCATCCTCGATCAAAACACTATGTGGACCCCGCAAATTATTTTCTACTATTTTGAAGAGCCTAAACAAAATCAGTAAGACTATTTTAAATATTAAGTTTCTTTTGCTTTTGTCTGAAATTATATCAACATTGTATATCAAAATCTGTTCAACTGTTAATGACATTATAGAAATTTATGTGTTGTGTATGTAGAGTCGACAAGTGCCAAAATGTTTGGAAAGCACAGAATTAGTGATCAAAAGTACATTCTCTGGACATAAAAGTATAAGTTTTCTTTTGTGCAAGGTTAATTGCCCCATCTGGGGAATACTGAGCAATAATAGTCTCAACATCATGGGTCAAATCTGGCAATTCTTAAACTTAATTGTCTCAGGACCGCTTAAAAACCAAAGACACCAAATAGCTTCTGTTTATGTGGGTTACGTCTAGCAATATTTTCTGTACTAGAAATTAAAACTGAGAAAATTTTTAATGCCTATTTATTTGCTTCAAAATAAGAATAATAAAGTCTTTATATGTTAACATAAACAACATTGTAATGAAAATAATATTTTCCAAAACAGAAAACAAAAGTTGGAAAAGGATAGCATTGTTTTATATTTCTCAAATATATTTTAATGTCTGGTTCAATAGAAGACAGCTGGATTCTCACATCTGCTTCCATACTTTAGTCTGTTGTGATATGTTTTGGTTGAAGAATATAAAAAAACAAAAAACAAATTCAGCTTCACACGGTTATGTAGTTAGAAAAGAAAGGACTAGCATTTTCACATAGTTGTGGATATTCTTTTGACACAACACCAAAGATTTATAATTGATAGTTTATTAAAAGTTAGTCGAAGTATAAAATCTAAAACCCTCTCACGGACTATACTACACTCTGATATATTAAAATTTTTGGTCCATCTTGAGCTTTGAATGGATCTTATACCTGGGCATGGTTTTGGAATATATATGTTGGTCACTTAGAAAATAGAAGTTCTTCCAAATGTTGACATATTTCATTGTATTATACCAAAAAATTATCTTCATTGATATAACCACCATGCTGATCAAAAAAAGTCTTGGAAGCATTGGAAGCTCTCAAGTTCATGGTGATAGATGTTTTCCACAATTCTGATTTTTGCTTAACAACTAGAATTTTATCCTTGGCAAAAAAAAAAAAAAAAAAAAAGGCAACAAATCCTGTCTGTTTTCCTTAAATTGGCAGCCTCATTTCATTCAGTTTTGAGAAAATGTCTACCAAGCATCTAAATCTGGATAATCATAGTTTGTCCGTCATTCTTTCATTCCTTCAAGTAAAAATAGTGTTCTGTGTAAAACCTGGTTAGTTCAGCTTTCACCTCAACTGCAGAAGTGCTTTTCCTTGAGAAAAGCATCCTTTGGTATGTATGCATTGGAAGTATTTTATTCTTACTTTCCATTTTGTCGTACTCAAGGGACAAGTTTTAATTAAATTAGTATTCACTGTTTCATTGAAGACAATGTTAAATGAAACTAGCTTTTCTTTTTTGAAACTGTTAGTTTTGGGTTTTTTTTTAACTATTAGTACATAGTAGTGAATAATACAATGACTATTCATACTGTTTGAATCCACTGTCTTGATTTACACTAAAATACCAGCCCACCATTGCTTTTGTACCATGAGTGCAAATGTCAATATAGTGAAAAAGGAAAATAATGTCTTAGTACTATTGTTAAAATAATCTGGCCTTGTGGACCCCTGAAAAGGTCTCAAGGACCTTCATGGGTCCATCAACCATACTTAAATTGTCACTGGTACAATAAAATGAGTAAACTGGCTTATGTTTCTTGAAAATATCCTAGGTCAAAATTATGTATGCTGAATCTTGTCTTTCATTGAGAAATTGTTAATGGTGGTATTCTCAGTCCAGAGATTGTATCGTATCCTTTATGTAAATGACCACCAGTACCATGCTTAAGCATTCCAAATTATTCACCCCGACTCTGTGATCCAGGTTAATTCTAGGGCAGGGAACAGAGTTTCTCCTCCTTGATTCAAAATGAGAGAAGACTTTAAGAGTCTTTTGAAGACACATAGCCAGAACTTGTAATTTCTGGCTAATTCTACTCATTTCCAATGTGATGCTACTACTGTATTTGGGTACCAACTGATTTTTCCCCAGGATATCCTGTCCTAATAAATACACAGAGAGCCCTTTAAGTCAGAGCATAGCTGTTGGAAGATCATTTTATTAGGAATATAATTGGGGATGACTCTTTTTTTTTAACTAGCTTAGAACACTTAAACTTGGTGAGATTTTTAAATAAAAATATAAATTTTCAGCTTTTCCTAAAAAAATAAGGTTGACATTATTGAGTTAATACTGACATATATAAATACTCACCTGGCATTCTGTATACCCACCAAGCTCTTTTCTTTATTTTCATTTAATGTCTGGCTTTTATAGACATAACTGATTTTTCAGTCATTCATTATTGCCTACTTTCTCCTCTATAACATGTATGTTTTGCTATTTACTCTGGCTTGATAGCAAAACAGATTCTTGAGGCCTCAAATAAAGAATGGTTCTCTTCTATCCTTTTCTAATGAGAAAGTACTACCCAGTGTGGTAAAGTATTTCATATTTTGCAAAAACTGGAATTAGATAATAACAGTATATTTTAACTATTAATTTTGAATTTACAAATTATTTTAAATAGTTATTCTGTGACATTCTGCTAAATATGCAGGGTTATACATTGATTTCTGTTCCTTCATTCATCTGATTAAGTATCCCCTCTGCCTTTATATGTCATGGAAATTGAAAATGGGATTCCCCTGATCCTTTTCTAATTATTGAATGTTCACAGATTATATTCATCATTGAAGCTGAGTATAACCTAACTGTGAAACGTATAATTGCCATCCTGAAATCTGAACTTGCAAATGAATTTTGATTAGTCTGAGAAGATACAGCTAACCATAAATTATTAGTTATAGAGATAATAGTTTTATTTCTTAGTCAGTCTGTTAGTGGCATGGTGTTTTTTTATTTTAAAAAAGTAATATATATACTCATATTACAGCAAAAAAAAAAAAAAGAAAAAAGTGTTCCTGAATGATTACCCCTAATAAATAGCAATATCTAAATGTTGCTATATATTTTTCTGTTATTTTTTTCTATAAATTCAAATATTTTATATAAATGGATAATAATGGAAGGCAGTGATTAAGAGCTCAGGTTTTGGAGTCTGACAGACCTGGTGAGGAATATAAGCTTTATCACTTACTAGATGTGTGGCTTTCAGAAAGTTACCTTATCTCTATAATCTTACTTATCTAATCTATAATGAAAAATTATACTAATTGCCTCAAAGAGTTGTTTAAGGTTTAAATTTGAAAGTGCAAATAGCTTATCACAGTGTTTGAAATATAGGAAGTGCTCAATAAATGTTAGCTATTATTATTAAACTATATAATATTTTAACCTATTTCATTCATTTAGTAATATGAACATCTTCCTATGTCATGAACTTCTTTACATTTTTAAAAATTATCTTCTGCAACATAATTATAACTTATTGTTTGGCATTCTGCTTTGTGGTTGTAGCCTAGTTTTTTTGCCAGCCCCTATTTGGATATCTTAGGTGTTTCCTATTTCCCAGTTTTAAAAACAATGGTGCAATAATCTTCTGAAAGTTGAATGTTTTAGTCTTCTTTTAATGAAATTTAGCAGCTTATATTAATTCTACCTCTGAAAGTATATGCAGAACTTTTAGGCCCTAGATTCCTATAATTTATATGAATATCAAAAACAGATATTTTTTTCATATTCATGAATTCAGTTTAATGATATTATGGAAGAAGCAAGTTTAGCATGGTTAGGATTTGTATTTGACTGATTTACTGGCAGACATTTAAAAATTATAGATCCAAAGTTGTTTGAAAAAATAACATTGAGTATGTGAAAGTATTGCACTATGAGGCACTAAATATTGAGTATCAGCCCTAGTCTGCCACTTTATAGCTTTTTGAGAACTAGTAGACCTCAGTTTCTATTTCTGTAATACCCTGGTATGAAATTAATCAGCCTCTAAATTCCCTTATAGGCCTATAATCCCATTCCTTTGAAATCAGTTTCTCCACTGACTTGAATAAATATTATCATTCCAGTTAGCCCTTCTCTCTGATATTATATTAATATCTAATTAATATAAAATAATATACATTTATTTATTCCAGCTTTTGCATTCCATGCTACTACATAAAGTTAGAGATTATCAACTGAAAACGTTCTAACCTCATTTAAGATCTTTCTCATTCAGATCAAGCTCATCTCTTTTAAATGGAATACTAGTTTCTCTTGGTATCCACTGGAGTTGTATTCAGTTTATGCGAAGATAGGAAAGTAAGAACTGTAGAAATACAAAGAATAGTGAAATTAAGAATACCACCTTTCAGTTCCATTTAATAACTTCACATTCTATAAATTTATTTTTAATGGTTTGGGGCATATTTTGTGCAAAAGGCCGCTGAACAAAGTTAACCTGTGCCATCATTATTTTCGCAGCTGATTTTGGAGTTGATTAGATAAAGCCATGATTCAAATCCATGTAATTAACTACTTTGTCTCATGTAGGAGTTCAATACAGAGCATATCCAAAACTAACATAATCTCTAGATCTTTATATTGTAAAATGATATATATTCTAAAACTGGTCACGTATTTTCTTGCCCAAAACTTCATGATTACCTGTTGGCCCTACTCATTCTACTTTCATTAAAAACAAAACAATACATTAATTCAGAAATTTTTTAATGAATATTTTTTAGTGCATAGTATTATGTCAAATACTATGCTAGGTGTTGGGGATATAGCAATAGATATACTTCTTAGCCCTGCTCTCAAGGACCTTAATAAAGGAGTTGATGTGAAGAAAAAAAAATTACAACAAATCTATCAGATAAAGTGTTGATAGCCCAAAAGAGCTCTTCTAATCTCATAGGAAAAAAAAGAAATAAAATAACTAAAGAGCAGGAACAGCCATTTTATAAAAAGAAATAAATTCAGCAAAGAAATATGTCAGAAAACATATATCCTCTCACTAGAAATTTATTTAAAATTTTAAACAATACAAATTTTGCAGTCCAGTTGATAACCATTTTTAAATTATAATCATCCATACTATAATGAACAGTGACCTGAGCTTTCCTATTGACACTAGTAGGAATATAAATCTGTGTGACCTTTCAAGTGAACATTACATATAAGGATATATATATATCCTTAAAATTTTTCTTACATTTTAATCAATCATAGTTTCCAGAAATTTATCCAGTGGAAATTATCAAAGAAGCCATCAAAGACTTATGTACAAGACTATTTATCATGCCATTATTCATATTCATGAAAAATTAGAACCAACCTTAATTGTCCATGGTTAAATAACTTATACATACATATATGAGTTATTTATATAACCCAAAAAATCATATCTTTTAGGGTATTTAATGACATGGGAAAATGCTCAAAATAAAATATGTGGTTAGAAAAAATAGTAAACAATAGTGCATAGGGATGGAATTGCAAGTTATTTTATAATCTGTATTATTTTTTAAACCAGAAAAATAAAAATTTTTTGTTATTTAAATAGGTTCTGGTAATGACAGAGCTGTCTTTTGCCTGCTTTTCAGATTTATAACAAATCTTCATAAAGCCAACTATTTATTTATTTTTGTAACTGTGTTTACACCAGAGCATTTTTATATCTAGGCTAAGCTATTCTATTCTTAATCTTGCTGGGTAGAAAATTATGTCATATTTCAGTGGAAGTTTTAAAATAAGATTTTTTCTGTTTCATACACAAATAATAAATAATTCTTAATAACATACACTGTACTACTTAAAGTTATTTCAGAGTGCCTAATAACTCTTTCATACCACACCATTGATGGGCTTCATAATTTCTTTTCACAGAGATAAGAAATTTGGGGAAAAAAACATGAATTACATTATATAAGCTCTGGCAGGAAATAACTTGCTAAAAAGTCTAATTTTGTATAGATCGTTTTGGAATCAAAGCTATTATAGAAACTTAAAGATCAAAATTAAATCCATATTAAGCTATAAATAAATGATTTCAAATGTTAATATACCATGAGAAATCAGATCCTTAAAAATGAAGGATTTCCTAAGAATAAAATTTTTTTTCGGGAAGAGGTAGATTGGTGAATCTGTGACTTGCTACCAAGATTCTGATTTTTGACTTCTCATTTCCTCATTAACCTTTGCATCTTTCCTTGATCTTCTCTATTCTTTTGTTAGTTTAGTTTATAATCATATTGCTTTTCTCCAGAAATGCATTATTTATTTTTCCTTGACATATAATTGTCACTTAACTTACTTTCATTTCTTCCTTCCCTCTTTTTTGCTTTGCCTTAATAAGTGACAAATGAAACTGGATTGCTTTATGATGAAGCAACAGTTTTATTGAAAGAGCTGAAATATAGTTAATTGAAATATTAACCAGATCCCAAAAGTATTTCTTTATTTTCAAGAGTGTGTTTAAATTTTGAGCTCTGAGGTGATAGATTGCAATATTTTCATATTATTTTTAATAGATATTTTGTTAAATATATTCTAGCTGACAATCTGAATAGCAAATTGAAATGTTTTTGACCCTCTGATTTATATCTTTTGAAATCACAATGAAATACTTATGAAGTATTTTCTTCAGGGTAGAAAAATTATTAGGGATAACATTTTTTGTTTTGCAACATTTTAATTTTCAAAGGAGATTTTTAAAAATCTCCTCCAAATCATAACTGCAATAAACAATCAATAGCTGTATCAATATATACTGAGTGGTATTGGTTAAAAGATAAATAGTTTCTGGGGCACCTGGGTGGCACAGCGGTTAAGCGTCTGCTTTCGGCTCAGGGCGTGATCCCGGTGTTCTGGGATCGAGCCCCACATCAGGCTCCTCCGCTAGGAGCCTGCTTCTTCCTCTCCCACTCCCCCTGCTTGTGTTCCCTCTCTCGCTGGCTGTCTCTATCTCTCTCAAATAAATAAATAAAATCTTTAAAAAAAAAAAAAAAGATAAATAGTTTCTAAGAAGAAAGTTTTATTTCCTCTCCTTGATACACATACTTTAAAAAAAGTAGCAATGGGGTTAGAAGTATTTGTCTCTCGGGGTAGTTCTGAATGTAAATTACAGGTAATTCTAAAAATCAAGTAATTCAATTCCTAAGGCAAAAACAAGGAAAAATGTTTGCTTAATCTGTGCCATTTTAATTCAAATGAATATAAAATATATCATGAGAAAAAGAGGAAAGATCTACATTAGTCATTCCATAAATGAGAACCTAAGTTTAACGAAAAGACCTGAGAGAGAATTTATTGTACTGAGCATTTTTTTATTGATATGTCTCCAGAAAGCCCCTGAACCTCTCTAGACCTGAGTTCAAACACAGAAAATATGCAGTCTTTTCTCATATTTTTTCACAAATCTATAGTACTAAAGAGAAGTGTGAATACATATGCCCAGTGATATGGGCACCTAACTTAATGTGGCTTTTACAAATTTCTTTCAAGTATTATATTTTGTTTTAAAAATTAATGTAAAGTTGGGTTTCTACTCCAAAATCTACATGTTTGCTTTAATACAAATTTAACATTTACAACTACTTATTATTGGCAAGAGAGGTGAGGTGAGATGGGATAATTTTCTACCTTGTTAACAGTGGAAATGATTTTACAGTGAGTTTGGAGAATTGGGCTAAATCAAAGGTAATCAACAACCCATATTGTAGTAGCATCCAGGCACTTTCTTTTGTTGCATGATATTCTAGGATTCAAGCTCTTATAAAAAAGATAAATACATATAGCAGAGTCATTTCACTGCTTTATAGGCCACATCTGGTAATTAATCCTTGCGAATAGATTCCTCTGTAATTAATCTCTGACAAAAGATTCCCAGGAGGTTGCAAAAGAGGTGATACATTGCAATATTTTCAGATTATTTTTAATAGGTATTTTGTTAAATATGTTCTAGCTGACAGTCTGAATAGAAAGTTGAAATGTTTTGACCCTCTAATTTATATATTTTAAAATCACAATGAAATACTTATAAAATTTTTCTTCAGTGTAGAAAAATTTATTAGTGATAACATTTTTTGTTCTGCAACATTTTAATTTTCAAATATATAAGCTAATAATCTCAACCAATCATAACTCCCATAATTTTTACATCCAATTCTCAAACTTCATTTATATTGCAATGATCCCATATGTAATAAAAACATTTGCAGTTTAACATCTCTTAGTTACTGATGCAAAATGTTTAGCCTCATAGACAAATATAGATAAAATTAGCTAATGATGTGAAGATCTTATAATTATCATGAAGAGTAAAGTAATTTATCTCATCCAAATGCTAATCTTTAGTGATTACTTTTAACTTAGCAAAGAAAAATAATAATCAGGCATTTGGAGTAGCTAATTTCTTTTATTTATACTACTCCATCATAATTGATGATTAAGAGTTGACTAGAATAAATGAGAGTATTAAACTAAAATCTATTGATGTTACTTTTCTCTAGTTCTCAAATTTTAGTTTATGAGACAAATCTTTTTCAAATTCTTTCTAAAGTTTTTCAGTATTAGCTATTATACCTGGTTCAGGAGCCACAAAAAAAATCACCTGATACTTGAATTACAACTACTTTGGGCTTTGATAGTAACCACATTGGTTTTCTAAAGTCGTCTTCTTATGACAGTTTCAAATTTACAAAGTCAGATTTATATACAGAAAATTTATGTCAAGCATTGACAGATGAGCTTTGTGTTCCCAGACATCTTAGTTTAAATTGGTATTATAAAAAAATAAAAATAAAAAATAAATGAGTATTATTGTCTATTTTTCACATCTAGAGTTCACATTTAGAGTTTCTTATAACTCACTAAGTTTCTGTATTTGCACTTGCATTTGGAACTGAAGTGGTTCAGGAAAAATTTCTTCCATAAATAAATACAATAACATTAAATTTCTTCCATCGATGGAAAGAGAGACAGATGAACGCACAAGACAGACAGAGACACATATATACATATACATATCTTCTTATAAGCATCAATTTTTTTCCGACCCATTTATTTCCAGGCCTATAGAGGGAATACAACTTTGAACTGGAAGTCAGGAACTGTAGGTATTGTTCCTGATTTGTCATTAACAAATAACCTTGAAGAAGATACCTCATGTTGCTGGAATTGGTGTAATTTTAAGCCTTCTAGAAATAAAAGACAATGTAGAAAATGGTGTTCATTTGTTACTAGATAACAATTCTGAAAATCTTCGCAGTTTCTGAAAGTTTTCAGAAAGCAGCATGAGGCATTAGACTATATTTTTAATAGGAAATTACCTAATTTATCTTTATAATCAAGATATTGTGAGTCTCTACTTAAAATGGGAAATCATTTTTGATATAAAATGTTCTTTAAGATCAAAGAAAATAGTACAAGAGAAAAGACTAAATATTATAAGTTCACTGCCCATTCAGAAGGGTGTTGCCATTCTAATTAGTATTACACTAAGAAGTATTGACTAAGAAGAATGAGAATTGGTGATTATCTTTTGGGTATAACATTTAGTTAATGCTGAAGAATTAGTAAAAACTTTATCAAGTAAAATCGAAAGTTGACATAATTCTTATGTACCAAGATGCTTTTTTTCAAAATAAAAATTCAATTGTCTCAGTATTATTCCTAAGCAATCTCCATATGCTATCAGAGAGATCCTAAAAGGGATAAGATAGCCTGCCTCCAGGAAATATAATTTTGTAGTATGGTCAGGTTTCTTATTTTTCCTGAGGACTTTAACATTTGGAACCTGGCATTACATCACATTGATGCTTCCTCTACTGTCTTAAAAAAAAAAAAAAAAACAATCAAACAAACAAACAAACAAACCAGGAGCATCACAGCTACCTTGACCTATGTTGGTCTGAATGGAAACCATCATTCTGCATGTGTAGGACCCAAGCATAAAAGCACTTGATCTGAAGCTTCTCATCCTTCTTCCCTACTTTTTTTGTTTGTTTGTTTATCTTCCTCTCTAACCAAATATTCTTGTTACAGCTCTATGAAAAAGCAAAAAAAAAAATTCTAATTCATATCTCATCTAGTGAAATACTTTGTGTTGAGAATCTTTGTTTTCTCATTTATATAGTGATATGAAACCAATTTTAAAAATAGTAGTTTTAGTTTCCCCGTATCTTACCCAAGAGGAAAATTCAACTGAAATAAAAGAAAGTTTTGAGGGAGTGAATGTATTTAACATTGGTCTGGCATTAAAATTTTCTGGTTGGGCAGCAAAATTGTTTAATTGGGAATCTCAGTGACAGCTGAACAACCTCAGTGCTTGGGTCAGCAAGCAGAGGAGCTTCACTCTGTCACCTACCAAGAATGATGCTTGTTAGAACTGATCTTTCCACTGAGGGAACACTCATGTTTTAGTCATACCATTGAGGTTTTCAGATATTACAATGGAATGGACACTATAACACTTAAAGAGACAAAGTTCTCTGCATAGATATATTTGTAATTCTTTGTTTTTCGTAAACCAAATGCAAATGTAACACTACTCCAGATACTGCTACATCAGAAGTCCCCAAGATAACCAAAGTAAGTGCCCATTTCCTAATCTCAGGAATAATGCTATAATGAAGACAATTCGAATGACCAGCCTATTTGCAGAGCATTTCATATAGCCTCTGGGTTAGTTAACTCCACTGCTTCCTAAGAGATACCTCAAAGAGTCAAATGATGTTTTTGCATGTATTACTTACTAATGTGTAGAAAATTTTTTAAGTTCACTTTTTCTTTATTCTGTCTTTTTTACCCATCTTCCCTCATTGTAGCAAATTAGACGGCCGGATGAAAGCAAAGGAGTTGCTAGTAGAGTTGGATCCCTCAAAGTAAATATGTTTCTAACATTTTTTTGGCAAGATTTCGTCTGTAGCCTACACTTCTTCCTTTTTGGAGGGTGGTGGGAGGAAGGGGGCTTTTTCCATTTTTCACCATCCCATTTTTTTTATTTTAATATTTTTATTGGCTGTTGGGTCATATTTTTTTGTTGTTGTTTGTTTCAGCTACACATAGAGCAACCAGCTGAAGGCAAGCTGCCAAATAACTAGCTTTGAATGGCACCACAAACAAGAGAAAGGGCAACTGTCTCATTACAGGTGCCTATGATTTGGGGTTCTAGAGTAAACCGTTCCTCTGATTGATGTCACTGACTATGTGTTAAGTTCCTGTTACACAGAGAACTAATATTTATTTTCAAAATATTATCTCCCCTTTTTGCTTTTTTAATAAAAAGTAACTAAATGTTATGTTAGTGTCATTACCATTTGTAGTTCATTCCAGAAAAAATAATTATTATGAGTTAGTAACATGTATTTCGTGTGTGTGTGTGTGTGTGTGTGTGTGTGTGTGTGTGTGTATTTTCTCTTAAGAATTAGACAGAAAAGGAATTTTATATGATGCTGGTATAATGGGCTCACATATACCTAATAGTATTTAAACACTGAATCCACTTTTATTTGTTTTTTTGAAGTTAAAAAATGGATATAACAATCAATGGAAACCAAAATATATCTAAATGTTTGCCCATTTGTGTATGTGATCTGTTAATACACAACTTGAAGATTTCTGATCTGATGGTCCCATTTGCTAGTTGTTAAATATCTGTTTGGTTAATATCTCTTGGGCACTCGATACTCTAAAATTCAATGACAATGAAAAGGTAAGCCAGTCATCACCCTTTAGAAACAGAGACCTAGCCATTGATCACTTTTAATGCTGCCACCATAAATGCAAGTTAGAAAATTTGCTGCATTTTTAAAATATGCGGAGGAGTTTCCTCCCAAGTTAACTACTATTTATATCTCAATCCCATTTGTCCTAACAGCAATAGTAACTGTTAATCAAAATGACAGACAGTTCACTGCATTGGGATATCCCCAAATTCAATAACTACCTTGAGGCCTAATATTAAGTCAATTCAAAATTTTATACACCTTCTGTTTATTTCCATTTAACAATTTATGAAACACTAATTTCTGCACTCCTTCCTCTCCTTGCCTCTTCTGCCTTCTTAATTTTACTTTTTTGTTGTTGTTTATTTGTGTGTGTGCACGCACACGAGTGCACATGGATGAGGGTGTGTCTGTATGTTTGTGTCCTTTATTCCAGACAAGCCATCTTCTCTGTTCTCTAACACTGCTGTATACTGGGTAGCGTTTTTTGTTTTGTTTTGTTTTTAATGTTTTTTTCACTAAGAATAATGAGAGGGGATGGGAAGTGTTGATTATATGCCTGTTTCAAAATCAAGGCAAGTTAAAATAGTCAGAAAAATATAAGTTTATGTATCCCAATGATATATCAGTACCATTCCTCACTGTCTACTTGTGAGGTATCAGATTTTACCTTTGTCTTTAAGGGAATATAAGTCCATTATTGTTTAGACTATGGATTAAGAGCCAGATTCAAGTGAAAAGGTGAAGTGTGACATAATTTTTTAGAAATTATTGATAGTGAAATAAAGATAAAATGGCATCCATAAGTGCAGCACCATCTGCTATAAACTGGATTGTGTGTGCAAGTGCGTGTGTGTTTAATTATCTTTAAGTTCAGCTTTTGGCTATATAGAGCTTCAACTTACAATTGTATGTTTATTATTTTTGAGTGTATATACAGTATGATTATGTATATACACATGTATATGTATAAGATCAAAGATACATGTTAGGGTTCAGTCAGTTTACTTTTATATGGTTCAGCTTTAAATCAAAAAGTGTGTTTGGGAAAAGCAAATTTCATAATTTCTAAATATTTTTACCTGTATTTCTACTGAATAGAAAATTTTAAAGTGAATCTCTAGGAGATTATAAGGATAGTTTTAGTATTTATTTTCTCCAACACTTTGGAGAGAAAACATGCTATAATTAAAATAAAATGTTAGCTTCCTAGTCACAGGTTTATTGAGCATATATTCTTGTGTTATACAAAGATTTTTGATGTTTTGAAATGTTTGCCAAAGGCAGTGAGAAATGTATAACGCTATGATCTTGTTTTTAAAAGGGAAAAGGAAAACTGAAAAGAGAACAAGTTGCTTTTTCAATTCATTTTCTGATGTTTACGTGTAGCTCCATCGAAAGCTGGAGGAGCTCAGAGGTCACCTAGAAGGCAATGTGAAAGGATACTCTCTCAGAGTAAATGTACGATTTCACTCGGTGATTTTTTTTTTTTCCTAAACTTCTGCTGACTGGTAATTCCAAATCTGATTGGTTTGTCCTCTCATCTCCATCTTTTTTACTTTCTGTCTCTTTTCTCCATATCTCTTTCTTTCTTTCCTAGCTGTAGCTTCATGCTCACATTTATGAAATAAAGATTAAATTGGCAGGGTAGAGGACACTTAAGCCACACTAACATTGCAGTTGATTTAATAACTTTATGGCTCCAATGCAAAATAAAAATTTTCTTTTCAAAATCTGTGTTTCTTACACAATTGTACAATTTTCTGAGAATCTTTTTATGAGACTTCACTTGGAGCTTTTCCATTGACCATGTCTTCTGCCCCTTGATGGATTTGTCAGCAGGATTATAAATTATTGGCTGGATCCAAGTGATAGAGCCTTGATGATTCAATTCCATTTGTTAAGGAAAATGATCAATGTTAGAGTATCATCATAGGTAATCTGGCAAGTAGACACATTTTTCTGAGTTAATAGACTTCTCTTAACTCAAACTCTTTGGGAATAACTACAAGATTCTTGTTTTTAAAATTAGGCAGTAAGCATCTTCAGTGTCATACAACATCTTAGAAATACTTGAGATAAAGGCTAATATACCCAAGACAACACTTTGAAGGTGAACAATACCTTATAGCCACTCAATACTGTACATGTGTCAGATAGGCAATACTAACAGTAGTATTTTTTGTAACCTATAGCTCAGATTCAGAATGCTTTGTCCTTTTCCTGAATATATCTTTTCAAAAGAAATGGAAATAAAATCTCTAAAGTGGCATGTGGTATAAATACGGTAGAAGAAAAGCTAAATTATTGCAGTAAATAATTTCTGGCTCTGTTTAGAT
The DNA here is from genome assembly GCF_023065955.2 of Ursus arctos. Classification (NCBI taxonomy): domain Eukaryota; kingdom Metazoa; phylum Chordata; class Mammalia; order Carnivora; family Ursidae; genus Ursus; species Ursus arctos. The sequence continues at coordinate 32,908,671 of NW_026622930.1, read as the reverse complement.
CTGACATCCCATTCCATTTAAAAAGTTTCTATCAATCCTAGCCTGGATTTACTTCTCCCAAGATTATTGCCATACATTTAATTCATATTGCTATAATAGTTTTGTTATAAAGAGTAGAATAAACAATAATACTGATATGATAATTCTCTGGCTTCTCAGCTTGTTTTTAATTATGTACCGTACATAGCTATTTATATCTCTGTATTAAATTTCTGATTACTAAAGTCCAAAGTTGTTTTTATAATACTAATCCTTAAATTCTGATTGCTAAATTAAGTGATTTAGCAATTAATGCAGATGTCTCATTTTTCTGTTTTCTTGTGAGCCAGCCTTTCTTTTCTGTGTATATTCTTACAGAATTTGAAAGATCAACCATAATCACTTCCAGAATTTATTCCACTATCTTAAAAAAAAGATTAGTATGAATTTTGTGATTTAATCAGTCTAAACATTCCTGAATATTATTCTAGAAAGCCCTAAAAAGATTCTGACCATATTAATAAATATATTTAGTGTCATACTCTCTGTAACCCATGATAAGTGATTTTTTTTTCCTATCAAACCAAGACTAGAAAGTTAAGACTTCTTAAGGTCTATATGGAAGGGAGTTAGTGTTAAATTAGGATTAAATTAAAAGTTTTGTGCTTCAAAAATTACTTATACCACTTTTTGATTTATTTTTTTTAACACCTGTAGTGCATGGTACGATATATAATGACTAACCCCAATGTCTTCATCTTTTGTTTCATTTCACTGGGTCACACTTTGTTCTGATTACTTTTTTTCCTAAAAAGATTGAATATTAGGTTCATCATTCTAAGATTCCCTTTAACTAGAAAAGTATGGAGAGGAAAACTGTCAAAAGGCAAATTGTATCTTCTGTAGAGAGTTCAGCTTAGAGAAGATGCATATCAAGTATTTGGCTGAGTATTCAGTTTCTCCCCTTCCTTTTAATTCCCATTACCCCAGAATGCCTTAAAATAACCCTTGCATGTTAAAAATTGTTGCTTAGAAGCAGAATAAAGTTATTCTAACTTCCATAGCTATATTAACAGCTATATAAAAACTATATTCCTAAAATGAGATAAATTAGCATATAATGACCATTCCATTTTGCAAAAATTTATTGTAGGCATCTATACACAAGAGCAAGTATGTGGGTGCCTTTTAATTCATTGAAACATTTCTAAATAATTCAATAAGATGAAAGATTCAGAACCAGGTTTGCACTTAAATATTTTATTTAATAGTTGGAAAAATAAAACATCATTCAAATGTTTGGGGTAAGGATTTAATTAAATCAATACTTCAATTGGTATCGTCTATATGATATATTATTTTTTAGAGAGAAAAGAATCCTGCATCCTTACTTATTATAGATAATCAGTGATATAAAGTAGAATATTCTAAGATGTAATTTTTGGGATAATAATAAATTTTATTCTCAGATGAAAATATACTTTATCCTACATTGGCACTTCTATAGCAAAAAGTAGGATATGTTAGATTCTTGAATTATAAATTAAGAATGTATCATCATTTTCTATTCATGGTACAAAGCAGAAGTATTCTGAACCCCAAATGAGTTTTTAGTAATTTTAATAATAATAAAACTATCATCTTGTACCTTTACAAATTATCATCTTGTAAGCAGAGTTTGACTAATTTAATGACTTCAAAAGTTACTAAAATCCTTAGACTAATAATATGTTGAGGATAGTGACTAGAAAATAATCCCACATAAAGGAAAAAATTATCTTTACATTTAAGAAGATGTGAGATATAGATATAGATATCTATAATGGAATATTACTCAGCTATCAAAAAGGATGAAATCTCACCCTTTACATCGATGTGGATGGAACTGGAGGGTATTATTCTGAGAGAAATAAGTCAATCAGAGAAACAATTATCATATGGTTTCACTCATGTGTGGAATATAAGAAATATCACAGAGGATCATAGGAGGAGGGAGGGAAAACTGAATGGGAAGAAATCAGAGAGGGAGACAAACCATAAGAGACTCTTAACTGTAGGAAACAAACTGAGGGTCGCTGGAGGGGAGGTGGGTGTGGGGATGGAGTAACTGGGTGACAGGCATTAAGGAGGACACATAGCAAGATGAGCACTGGGTGTTATCTGCAACTGATGAATTACTGAACTCTACATCTGAAACTAATGATGTACTATATGTTGGCTAATTAAATTTAAATTGAAAAAAAGAAAAAATCAAATACATGAGTCTAGTTGGAAGAATATTAAAAGTTAGGCTTAAGATTGAAAAACAGTGTAAACAGTGTTGATAATTGGAAAACACAAGGTAATACAAACTAATACTTTATTTAGGTAATCATAAATCAAGGTAAGTTTACAAAGTTGAAGCTAATTAGAGTGATAGGGCCCTAAAAAGCTTAAGTGTTAAAGTATTCAGAGAAAAAGAACATAAATGCTCATGAAATAAAGACAAGTAGAAAGAAAAGAAAGGAGAGGAGTAAAAATACCACGAAGCCACAAATTTTATGTTTTCACTCAGTCTATGTAATGTGATAGTAAATTTCTGTTCAGCTACAAACATATACAGGTAGGTTTTAGGAAATGAAATATGTTATTTTTTTAAAGGCTTTGACACAATAAAAGGAAAGATGGCTTATGAAAACAGATTATTGACATATAAGCGAACTAGGAATTAGAAAAGCAATGAAGTAAAAGGAATTTGATAATTATAAGTACTTGCTATGCTAACATAAATAAAAGGATATGTTATTTGAAGTGGAAAAAGTTAAGGGAAGAGTTATCACTTAAAAATAAAACTATGTTTTTAATAAGTTTAAGAAAAATACCTAAATCAAGTCAGAAAGTAATGTCTTTTGAAGAATGATTTTTAAATGTTTAACAATTTTCTGAATGCTGAAATAAAACTAATATGAAATGGGATCAATATAAATAATGGATTAGGTAGTTGTGATTATATAGATTTTTTTAAGATCAGTATTTTCATTGCAGTCTTCGTTCTGAATTAGTTGTTCTTATATTCTTTAACATTTGTTTTAGGGCTTTTTTTGTTTTTTTATACTCATCCAAATAATGCTGTAACTCCAGAGTCAGCAAACTATAGCTCCTGGGCTAAATCCTGTTTCTCTTTTGTGGGCCCACAAGCTAGGAGTGATTTTTGCATTTTTAAATATTGGGGGGAAACCAAAAGAATGTCATTTCACAACATATAAAAGCATATGAAAATCAAATTTCAGTGTCCAAAAATTAAGGTTTTTTGAAACACAGCCACATTCCTTCATTTGCATATAATCTGTGGTTGCTTTTGTGCTACAAAAGCAGAGGTGAAGAGTTACAGCAAAGACCATATGGCACACAAAGTCAGAAATGTTTACTCTCTGACTATTTACAGAAAAAGTTTGCTGAGATCTTCTATAACGAGCTAGCTTGTCAAAACAGCAATAACAGAAGTAATTTTAGTAGAGGCTTTGTAAAATTATCTTCATTTTAGAGCTTGATGGAAGGAGAGCTATTCATTTTGGGGGGATGGTTTCAGATTATTCTGCCTGGAAACATATGTCTAGAAGAGTTAATACCCTGAAATCTTCTACCTTTACATTTTTAGTCATCTGTTTGCCATCGTTTTTTCTAGCTACTCTTTTTTCACATCATACCACACAAACACACACAAAGTAAACCCACCATGGTATTAACATTAAACCCTTCAAATATAGAGCTGTCATATGGATAAAGTATAGATTATAAATTCCTCTTCATTGAGGAGCCTCCTACAGAGACTTAGGGTAAAAAGATAAATCCCAATCTTGCTCTCTTAAACTTTTTAAAAATTTGTTTTTCTGTTTATTGCTTCTTTATATGTTATTAAAGATAAGACCACCTTTTGATTTCTCATATGTAACTGCACCAAAAAATCATGCCATCTACAGGAAATTTTGTACAACTGGCAAAGACACCCTCACATGATCAGCTAATACATCATATCTTAATATACAGCACTTAAAAATCTAAAAGGCATCTGCATTGAATCAGCCAACTCAACTAAAGAAAGAAAGAGTAGCTGGAGCATTAGTCCTTAAATAAGCATTCAGTAGCTTTTAAATGAGTAAACATCAGTTTGTCTATATACTCTACTTTCTCAGGCAAATCTTAGAGTCTTTTGTAGAATATTATTTGAGCTTCCTGATAAGTCTTCCTTGTTTAATGTTTTGACGCTGACTCATATTAATAATATGCATTTATTTACTCTTTAATTTATAATAATTATGTAACATCTTTAGTATCTTGATAGATGATGTCTCATAAATATGACCAGACTACAGTAATGATGAAGATGACAGTAAATCAACTTTAGTATTGTCTGTTTGGAAAACAGGCTAATTTTGCTACCTTTCACTTTATGAGAGGTTGTTTAATTTACATGTTAATATAATTCTGAGGTTTTACTTCTACTGAATAACAAAAATCTGTGTTTAGAAAAAAAAATCTCATCTAATACTTATAAAATCGCCTTCAGTACCTAAGACATCATGGAAGTGGAAATGACACACACTGTGAGGTGGTTGATGCTTATTGCAGAATTGTCATTCTCAGAATCGACTTTAATACAAAAATAAGGTATTAATAAAAGATCTCCTTGACAAGTAAATTTCCCTAGTAACAGAAAATGGAGAAGTGATGGGGGGAAAAGATAAGACTCAAACTATTTTGAAAAATAAAGTTTTTCAGTTTTATGGATATATAGAGACAAAACAAACATACATAGCAAAGTTTTCTTAGAACTAACACCTTGCTGAAGAAAATTAGATGTGTATATGGTTGGAAAAAAAGTTTTAATTTCTTAGTATGTATAGAATTGACCATATTTTAGGAAATACCTCAAAGTAACCTATTAAGTGGCAGTGATAACATATCACAGATCTTTGTGATGGTAAATATAAAACCTCCTCAACATTATTTCACACAGTTCAGTTTTTTTAAAGATGAAGAAAAAGAGTTTGTGCATTCATTTATTTATTAAACACTTATTGAGCACCTACTAAATTCTGCTGTGCTGGGTGCTGGAAATACAACTGAACAAATCAGATAATAAAGGCATTTCTGATTCCTCCACTGTGCCATCTTCTATATCTCCACTTCCCCACCCTACCTTTGTATTTTGTAACTTCATGAAGAATTTGTAACTGGAGAGTGCATAGTTAAAAATTTAACTCACCCAACATTGTAACAACCTAATGAAAAAGAGGCCAGAGAATTGAATATAGTAGTGTGACAATCTAGAAAGTAAGAATAGGCCAGAAAATTACCAATTCAGCGTATGAATTTGAGTATAAAATAGCTGTTGTTGGATGCCTGGGTGGCTTAGTTGTTAAGTGTTTGCCTTTGGCTCAGGGCATGATCCCGGAGTCCTGGGATCAAGCCCCACATCAGATCCTCCGCTGGGAGCCTGCTTCTTCCTCTTCTACTCCCCCTGCCTGTGTTCCCTCTCTCGCTGGCTGTCTCGCTCTCTGTCAAATAAATAAATAAAAATCTTTTTAAAAAAATAACAACTTTTTAAAAAATCAGTGAAACATTCTGATAAAAGATAGGTTTGGACAAGAGTTTTGTGTTTCAATTTTTGTCTTTTATCGTTTTTTATTGATATATACATTAATGTATCATATATACATACATGTATATATATGTGAAGATTCAATAGTACTGCCAATGGAATAATAGGAACAGGACATCAGAATCAGAATACTGACCCGGCTTTGGTGCCCTCTTTAAAAAGCAATATGAAGATGTACAGTAGAGCCTTCATCTTATAAGTAACCTCACATGTAGTTTGCTAGTGTTATTAAACCAATGAAGATCAATGTAATAGTACCACAGCAGAAAAATGATCAGTATTCTGCTTTCCAGTTAACTTTAATGAGCGTCTTCTCAGCAAGATCTGATCAAAGTGAGTCATCTCTGTCATGGATTTTTTTTTTTTAAGCCAGGTATTTTTTTATCACAAGGTTCTCCTCAAATAGCTTGAACCTTGAGATTTCAAACTCAGGTGTCTGCTTATAAGCCTGTCGTGTTATCTGGCAAATGTGTTGGTGATGGAGCCATCTGATCTTCTGAGACCCTTACTGTGCTATCATTTCCTCTTTAACAGTGTTTTCTTTTCCCCACTGCAAAACCAGGCTCGGCTTCCCTCGTGCTCATCTACCTATAGTGTATCGGAGGTATACTTTGCACGTGTTATCTTACATGGTCAACAACATGCTCGCCCTCACCATTTTTCTTATTTTATTTTCCTTTTGCCTTAATTTATTTTGCCTTGCACTTTGCACTTGGCTGAAGGGGATAAGGGTACCAAAGGGGGAAAGTTAGCTGTTTCAGAAGGAATTTTCTATATTTTTATACTGTACAGTTTTCTGAGTAACTTTTTTTTTGGCAGTCACTGTATCATGTTGAAATGGTTAAGTGTAAATAGCCAACTTGATTGTTACCACCGCTTTAATTCCATAAAAATTCCTTTGAGCCAGGTAATTTGTTATTAAACTAATATTGGCTAAAGACAAAGATTCTGGTTTATAGGCCTGTGTAGGTCTCTCTGGTAGCTGAGGATTTACATTGAATTAGTGACAGTCTTGTCCCTTTAACCATAGATACAGCATCTCAAATTGGCTATTAAATGAAAAGTTAATATGATTCCCATGTTTTTGTATAAAAGGGAAGACCAATCCCTTTTTTAAAAACATTAGGTTACTCAGGAAAATAGTTTCTTTGATACTTGTATTTGTATAAGGTTCTTATAATCTAGAGGATTACTTTTATAATCTCATGAAATTCATGTTCTTTTAACAAAATATTTTATATGACATTTGAGCTATGTTTTTTGCCTTCTTAGGGGCCTAATTTCTTATTCTTACTGTGTAAAATCGTAGCGTACGTGTGTTTCTGTTTTTGTGAAACAGATGCATTGAAATATTAACAGATTTTGAATATCCTTTAAGTTTACTTTCCAAAGCAGGGGGGCACTGTTGAGTAACTAAGAGAAAAGAGTATTTGTGCCTCAAAATATGGCTAGTAAATAAAAGGACTTTAATATCCTATGAATTTTAAGATCCTAATTTTTTCCAGACAAAACACATTTCTACACATATTTAGTATTGTTGGCTTAATTCTGATTGCAGAAATATTATCTCAAGAAGTCAGGCAAAAAAACAGAAAGATGGGCACTATCTAAAATACCAGGTAGCGTATGCAGAATCACAGGCAGGATAACATCTTTTGACTTTAAAAGGAATAGCATGATTAAACCAGTAGCCTCACAAGGTTGAATTTATTGAATAAATAGTATTACAACCATCTTCTTTAATTTTTCCTTTGCAAGTTACAGCTGTTTTAGATTTTTTTTTTCTTAAAACTGATTTTGTAGAGAATTAATTTCTTCTTGAAATATATATCTGTAGGGAAAGGAAAGTAATGAAAAGCAAATAAATTACTTGGGATATCAGCAGACTTTTGAGAGACAAGATTAATATCTCATCACCACATTTTCCATAGGTCTTTTCTTAATTCCCCAGGATTATGATTCCCAGTGTGAAAAATATATAACCCATTTCTTTCTGACACTTCATCCAGGCAATTCTCCATTTCCCATGAGAGTGTATAAGAAGTCTACCATTGGCATCATCTTCAATCACAGCCTACAGCATCCATCAGGGTATTACTTTCTCTGTGACAGCATGTGTGCAGGAGGGGTCTCAGGTTGGAATGTGGTTCTGGCTTCTGGGGGGATGGGATTGTGTATGCTGTAGCATTTGCTCCCTAGCACTCAGCTCTTAAATGAACTCTGGCTTTATCTGGATTTGTTACTTTCATTGTGACACATTAGCTTTATTTATTTGTCATGGAATGTGTTTCTCTCTTTGTCATTTGTGGTAGGGTTTTTATATTCCCAATGACACATCTTTGTGTACCACATATGTGGTATTTATGTTTAATTTATAATGCTATAAAGACCAATAAGACCATGAATAACTGCTTAGGGAATCTAATATTCATGATAAGGCTCCAGAAAGAATAACCTTCCATAATTTTTTCTATTTCATCTAAAATTGGTAAACAATTGTTTTATAAAATTTTAGACTATGAACTTAATAATTAGAATTTCAAGAAATGTCCTCATGTTTCAATTTTTCATATGGAAGCCTCTTGATGGGACTGTTGGTTAAGTGTATTTTTTATTTTATAGCATCAGTGGAGGTAGCCAGACTTTCCATGATTCCTTCTCTTCTTTCCCTCACATTTATACCATCTTCACTGACCTTACTACTAAAGGAATAAATTCTCCAGTACCTAATATAGCACATTGGCTTTATCAATTTCATGTCACTATCTTCTGTGACATTCACAAGACCAAAAAACAAGCCATGTTCAAAAATGAGTCTATCCATGAGTTGTTCAAGAACAAGATAATTTGTAACCTTACCTGACTAATACTGCTCAGCAAATATTATTCCATGTAGTTGATTGCCCCTTTGTAAAAATTACAATTCACTTACTATGTGACAAGCTCTGTGTTTGACATCTCATTGATTTTATTTCAGTTAGTCTTCACTACAGCTATTTAGAGAAGATATTATCATCATCCTGACTTTACAAACCAGGAAACTGAGCTCAAAGAGGTTAGATATCTTGCCTTAAGTCACAAAGCTTCCGAATGAGTGTCAGAAAATTGTTTTTTCTTAAATACCATGCTTTCTGCTGTTCAGGAACTATTAAAAGTCATCAGCTCTGCATGGCATGCAATAGTCTTGTGTTTTCACAGTATGTATTTACCTGGTTCAGGCTGATCATATAGTTTTTGGTCTTATCTTATGAGAGGATTTAGATGTATCTGTAAGATACAAAGCTTTAATGCAAGGAAATATTAGAAAGACCTTCCCATTGTAATTTATTATACTTATTTTTCTTATATTTAGTCATTCAATAAATATATATTGAATACCTACTATTTCTTCTTTAAATGTAATTGTAGGGGCGCCTGGGTGGCACAGCGGTTAAGCGTCTGCCTTCGGCTCAGGGCGTGATCCCATCTTTCTGGGATCGAGCCCCACATCAGGCTCCTCCACTATGAGCCTGCTTCTTCCTCTCCCACTCCCCCTGCTTGTGTTCCCTCTCTCGCTGGCTGTCTCTGTCTCTGTCGAATAAATAAATAAAATCTTTAAAAAAAAAAAATGTAATTGTAATCTGCTAGCTTTGTCTTGACCTTTGGAGTTGGCTTCACATTTAGAATGCATAGAATATCATGAATATAATGAGATCAGTGTCACAGGTTGTACATGGTTGTTCATCCCCTCAAGTCAAGTAAAAAAAGAAAGAACTCACCTTTCAAATTCCCAGCTAATCTCACCTTTGCTCCAGCATTGTTCCAGCAGTGTTCATTTTTTAAGATCCTTTGAAAAAATTGCTTCAGAATTCACTTAGTTTAGACAAAAGCCGGAATTAGTACTATCTCCTTATGGAAATAGTGCTCTTTCTGACTGATTCGAAAAAGCTGAAATATGCACTAGATATAACTCTTTTATGATTTCTAACAGTAGAAAAATAATAATAATAAACATTGAAGCCTTTAAAACCTTATCTTTAATGTCTTAGATTTCTCAGTAGCAAGGTTGATTTAGATAATTTGAAATTTTGAAGTTAAATTGATTTTTACTGTTGTGTGGATAGAGACCAAAATTTAATTTAATTAATTTAATTTATCTTTTTAAGATTTGGTTGCTTCAGTTGGTTGAGCATTTGACTCTTGATTTTGGCTCAGGTCATGATCTCTGTTGTGAGATCGAGCCCCACATCAGGCTCGGCACTGGGCATGGAGCCTGCTTAAGATTCTCTCTATCCCTCTCCTTCTGCCCCTCCCCCCACCTCTCTCTCTGTCTCGAAAAATAAATAAATAAATAAATAAGTAAATAAGAAAATTAAGTACATACTTTTCTTTTACATCCAAATTAAGTGCCCCAGCCATAAAGGTAATGGGAAAACACATTTGACAGGAATATTTGATAAATCTATCTAATCAAAACCTTCTTGGAAAAGAATTGAAAAGGATTGACATTTTTTAAAAAATGATAGGTACTTCTGTCTACTTGGGCATACATTTTTAAATTTCTATAATAAAAAGATTTTTTTAAACTATTGTAGTTGACACTAGTGAATTTCTGCTTATCCTCATGTGCTGCCTTATCTACTCTGATCATTTGAAATACAAAAGAGGTCATCAATGAAAATAAGGCATGAGAATTTTAAAGTTTAAGATGAGGAAATATTAATGAATGGATAACAAGGTTAGTAAGTTTTTTATTTAAGTGTCTTAAAACTAAGGTGGAGGCTATGCATATCTTTGAGAAAGAATTATCTCCCTTTTAATTCTTCTAATACATACAATGAACTTGTAGCCAGATCTACTTTCAAATCCTGGCTTTCATAAAACAATGAACTTGGCAAGTCTTATGGGAGGCATTCAAAAAATATTTAGGAAATGGTGAGTGAATACTTAAATCATCAGTCAACTTTTCTGAAGTTTATAAAGTTTCTACACCTGGGTTTCAGGGAGAATTGTAATTTATGTAAAATCTAGTAGAGTCCCTGGACATAGTAAGCTTTAATTTATTTTTCTTCTCCTCGATTACGTAAGCTCTAATCACCTCAGACTTGGATTATTACAGTAGCTCTTCAATTGGATTCTCTTTGTTAGTCCTTCTTTCTTCTTAAATCAGACTAATCTTCCCAAGCACTACTTTAATTCCCATCAGTTATCTAATTTAAAAAGCTATAATAGCCTACCTCTGAGCTATTGTATCAAGAGTAAATGCCTTTCTGCCTCTCTCCCAACATCCTTTATACTTTGGCCAGCCACTATTCATCCGATATTATTTTCTAGTGACCAACTCCTCCCAGTTTGCCCAGGACTTTTCCTGATTTTAGCACTTAAAGTACCACCTCCTAGGACTATTTTGGTTTAAAACTGAAAGTTCTGTACTCCAGGAACCCCCTCACTCTGCCAAACAAGGACAATTGGCCATTTATTCCCTATCATGTACCTACCAACCAATCAAGGGGGCCTTCTTGTTATGTTATATTCCTTCTTTCTTGTTGGCCATTATTTGTGCTATTTTGTCATTCTGAAATGCCCTCCTACACTTCATAACTCCATTCTACCTTCCTCCAGAAAACTCCTACTTACCCCTAATCATCCTCTAAAGGGAATTTCAACTGTGCTTATAGACAGTATACTGCTATACTGCTTTTCCTCCTATTTGACTATTTTACTAGCGTTCCTTATATGTTGATGATCAATTTGATTCACTCTCAGATTCTCATTTCATTTCTCACTATATATCTGCATTGCCCAGCACAATAGCTGGTAGCCACATGTGGCTTTAAATTTAAATTCATTAAAATTAATTCAGTTTAAAATTTAGTTTTTATTTGCAGCAGCCACATGAAGTACTCAGTAGTCAATGTGGCTAGTGGCTACTGTATTAGAAAGCATAGATATAACAATGGAATATTACTCAGCTATCAAAAAGAATGATTACCCAACATTTGCAACAACATGGACGGGACTGGAGGAGATTATGCTAAGTGAAATAAGTCAAGCAGAGAAAGACAATTATCATATAGTTTCACTCATTTATGGAACATAAGAAATAGCAGGAAGATCAGTAGGAGAAGGAAGGGAAGAATGAAGAAGGGATAAACAGAAGGGGGAATGAACCATGAGAGACTATGGACTCTGGGAAACAAACTGAGGGCTTCAGAGGGGAAGAGGGTGGGGGATTGGGATAGGCCAGTGATGGGTATTAAGAAGGGCACATATTGCATGGTGCACTGGGTGTTATATGCAAATAATGAATCATGCAACACTACATCAAAAACTAAGGATATACTATGGCGACTAACATAACATAATAAAAAATTATTTAAAAAAAAAGAAAGCGTAGATATACATTTTTATCACCACAAAAAGTTCTCATAATCGACCATTGTTATAGTTATGATCATCACCATTCATCATCATTATTACTTCTATTTATATAGCATTTACTTTGGTCAAGGATAATTCTAGGAGCTTCACATATATTACTGTCACAATATCACTGTCACTATTTGGTAACTACCTTGCATCAACTATCTATAGCCCACATCTCTCTCCAAAGTTATAAGGACCTTGAACATAACTCAGCCCCCAAATTTGTTCCTTCATGCACTGTTTCAATATATAACATTATGCAATGACTCAGACTGGAAATCTGGGTTTTATCTAATATCCCTTATGACCAACCATAACCTAAGTCCTATAGATTCTGCCTTTTTGTATCTCTGGAATCTATGGCCTTCTGTCTAGAACTACTTTCAATGATTTAGTTGGATTTCTCATCTGGATTACTAGATTAATCTCCAAACTGGTTTCTCTATCGTCATCATTTATTCCATGACTATCTCTAATCCATCTTTACATTGGTCACCGGAATGAACTTGTTAAAATGTTAATGCAATCATACCATTCCCCTATTTAAACTCTTTCAGTGGCTCTCCATAACCCTTAGGAATTGGCCCTTACTTACCTCATCAAATGTTCCTCTTACCACTCCCTATTATGGTTAAAATTAGCTTCAGCCACACTTTTTTGCCATTTCCCAGTTGCCAGGGTCCCTCATATCTGAATTACGCTTACCTTTTTCTCTGACTTTTTTCCCTTTTTCTTCACCTAACTAAATTGTAATTTTCCCTTAAAATTCTGTTCACACATCCCAGCTCCAGGAAGTCATTCCTCATAGTCTCCGTCCAACTCCTACCCCCATCTGAGTTAAGAGCATCTCATGCATATCCCCATAGTAGTTTATACTATCTTCTATGACTGCATTTAAAATGTGTTGTAATTATATGTTTACTTAATTGTTTTGATCTATTGTATTGTGAGCTCCTGGAGACCAGAGATTGTTTGTTTTTTTTTAACCTGTAAGTCAGAGGCTAGATCAATTTGAGGTAAACAGTAGGTATTCAGTAAGTGTGCGTTGAGTGAGTGATTGAGTGAATGACATTTAATTATCCCCTAATGGGTATATTTAAAATAGCATTCATTCTGTTAATTAGATTATGAAACTTGGTTGGGTAAAGACATTGACTTAGCTCCTTTTGGGTTTTACTCCTTTTCCCATCTAGCACACAGCATTTATTAAACACATATTGACCAGATCATGAGTTAGAACCCAGTTTCAAATATCCCATTATGTATATGTCATATGTCCCGAAGATTTGCATGCATGTTGCTGATTTCCAAAAATATATAGTAATCTAGATCAGTACTTCTGAAACGTTTTAATTCTACTCTGCCTGACTGTTCCTACAGTATACTCTAATATTCCATTTTTAAAATAAATAACAGGGATAGCAGCCTAATTTCTCTTGAACGTGGGCTCAAATAATATCAGTTACTCTAATCTCTACAACACTAAATCCTTATTGACCTTGGATGTTATAGGAGAAAAGAGGGTCTCAAACTGTAGAATTAACTTTCTCTCCCTGTTGTTGAAACCTGAAACTTACCTAGAGCAGGATGGCTTTATTCTCTGTGACTCCAGTCAGTCCCCGTGACATCCTGTTTGAAAAACACTGGGAACTAAAGTTAAAGTCATGTTCTCAGGGTGCCTGGGTGGCTCAGTCCTTAAGCGTCTGCCTTCGGCTCAAGGCGTGATCCTGGAGTCCTGGGATCCAGCCCCGCATCGGGCTCCCTGCTCTGCTGTGAGCCTGCTTCTTCCTCTCCCACTCCCCCTGCTTGTGTTCCCTCTCTCACTGGCTGTCTCTCTCTCTGTCAAATAAATAAATAAAATCTTTAAAAAAAAATCATGCTCATAAATTTAGATGGGGATTCGTATGGGAATCAGAATTGGTACACAAAAAAATATAGAAAGCTGAGGTTTATTGTTAAGCCAATAGGAATTATTCCTTAGTTAGCTTTAAACAAAACTGAAGTCAGAATCTAATGTTATTAATAAGTGAGTTGTACATACCCCTCTGATTAAAGCTTCTTCATCTATTACCAAGACACAAAGGGAGTATTGGCAGGCAAGTCAAAAGAAGGATCAACATATAAATTTCCAGTGCTCTTTTTTGTTTTTATTGTTCCTATCCAGTAGTGAAGGAAATTGACATCAAAGTGAATTTTACTCTTCACTGGGCTGATGCTCATCCTTCTGTTTCTTCATGTGCCTTTATGTACCACAGACCAGCATTTTGTCTCCATTTCTCTTCTTCTTTCTTAACCCAATTGTCTCTTCTATATGGGAGGTAATACTAATACATGCTTGCACAGCTTCCAATAAATTACATAAGTTTAATGAATTCAAAATAGGTCATGGTCATATGCTGCTTTGGTTCATACTCATAGATTTACAGACAGATTTGGTTTACTACCAATCCTGCTCTAATTTTTAAACATTCAGATAAATATCTTTTTGACTACCAGCAATGTAAATTTTCTTTGCTTGTTCGCACAAGCATGCATTTGGGTATAATGAATTGCATAACCTAGATTTCAGTAAATGGAATTATCAGTTTTCTCTGGTTACCTTTTATCCTCCTTTCAAAAGCACTACTAGGTAGTTACCCAAAGAATACAAAAATACTAATTCAAAGGCATGTATGTACCTCAATATTTACAGCAGCGTTATCTACAGTAGCCAAATTATGGAAACAGCGCAGGTGTCCATCTACTAATGAATGGATATGGAAAATGTGATATATATATATGTATATATATAATGGAATATTACTCCACCGTAAAAATCTTGCCATGTGCAGTGACATGGATGGAGCTAGAGAGTATTATGCTAAGTAAAATAAGTCAGAGAAAGATAAATACCAGATGATTTCACTCATATATGGAATTTGAGAAACAAAATAAATGAGCGGGGGGGGCGGCAGGAAGAGAGGCAAATCAAGAAACAGGCTCTTAACTATAGAGAACAAGCTGATTGTTACCAGAGGGGAGGTGCTTGGGGGACAGGTGAAATAGGTGATGGGGTTTAAGAAGTTTGCTTGTGATGAGCACCAGGTGTTATATGGATGTATTGGATCAGTATATTGTATACCTGAAACTAATATTACACTATATGTTAACTAACTGAATTTAAATAAAAACTTTAAAAATAAAAATAATTCAATTACATTCCCTCTACTACAAAAAAAAAAAGGGACTTCCTTTCACAACCAGGATTCCTTTCACAACCAGGATTCCTGATCCAAACCACAGAACAAGAAGTGATTTGTGTGGCTGTTTTCTCAAGCTCCTGCAAAGATGTTGCCATTCTAGATTAATGAAAGAGAAGTTAATTCATTACAAACAGTGGATATATAGTGCATTAAGGCTTAATTCTCTCCTAGAGCTGTGAAAGATACGGTAGTTCTGTCTCTGCTTTTACATAGTTCAGTACTTTTAAGCCATTTGGGAAATCTCCATATTATCTTTTTCTTTGATACTAAAATCTCTAAATAGCCTCATGCATACCATGTGATTTTCAGATTTGAGAATGTGAAGGATGTTTTTATTTTGGAGGTTTTTTTTTTTTTTAATAAACTCCTATATTTTCCAAAAGAATTAAGAAGTTTAACCAAAGTTCTCACCATATTCTAAAGATGTTCATGCTTTGGCAGTTATTAATATTTTACTGGTTTTCTCACAGTATTGAAGTAAACTTACTAAAGATCAATTCAGCATAGTACTTAGAAGTTTCAGTTTGTGCTACATTTGAATCCCAGCCCTTGATCTGAAACCCAATCCTGCCTCTTACTAGCTTTGTAATATTAGGCAAGTTAACTTGTCTGCATTTCATATTCCTATAAAATGGAATGATACCACCATTTTAGGGGACCTTAACTATTGAATTGGTGCAGTGCCGGATATGAATAAGTACTCAGTGATAATTATTATCAATACCGATTGTTATACCAAAAATCCAAAGGTTAAAATTATTTTTAGCTTGAACTAAAATATGTGAAACATATTATCTGCTACATTTGTCACACAGTAAAATATGTTTTGCATTATGGTTATTAGTCACAACCTGACTAAAAAATCAAGTATTAGCACACTATCAACTGGACCTAAGTTAACATCAACATTTGTACCATTCCTGCTTTGCTGCTTTTTCCTAACCATTGTCAAAGTATATCGAATATGATATATATAAACATCTATTTTTGAGATGCGTCTTTCTTTTCATTCAGCCAGTTGGCTGTCTTCTCTGGTTTTTCTTGTCTTTTTCTCCAGAATCATAAGAATAGTACCTTTTTATTGTAATTGTTATTTTAGGGTAGGAAAAAGTTTTCCTCGATCCTCTTAGGATCCCTGGTTGTGCCTGAAAATTAAACTGACAAAGACAGATTAATAGGAGAGAAACATAACAATTTATATAATGTAAGTTTTACAGAGCCTTCATTAGGAAATGAAGACACAAAGAAATAGTTAAACCTGAGTGTTTTTATGCCAGGTTTGATGAAGGGAGGACAGTCATGGAGAATTATGATGGGGCAAAGGATATGAGCTAAGGGTAGTAAACTGGGGGAAACTTAGAAGAACTGTTCATTTTGATTCTTCTCAGTGCCCCTCCATCCTGGAGATAAGGATGCTCCTTTCCTTGGGGTACAGGGAAGGCAACTCTTATGACCTGTTTCAGGGGTGAAGGGGAGGGGAAGAACAGAGAGACCCTCTTGCTTCTGCCATTTTCTCAAAATAACTGAGTTTAAATTATTCAACATGCTAAGATGCCAAATTTTGGGGTAGCATGTCCTGAACCCTATCATCCTGTTGTCCATGAATTTCATTATATGTTATTCTACAGGTACCTACCAACTTATAGGTGGGGCAAAGCAGTTTCCCATGAAAATAACTTTATAAATGGTGACCAGATTTCTAGACTACTGTTCATAACTGAAATAGCACTATAGTTTAACTGAACTGAGAGTCAAATAGACATATGTGGATTAATGTAGAAATCTGTGTACTATTTATAACATTTCTTGGGAAAATGCATTTTAACTTCTAACAGAATCCAGCCTACTGAAAGACATTTTTATTCTGACAAATTCTGAATGGCAACAGAATCTTTCATCCTATTTCTTCCCTCCAACAGCTCAAATGGGGCATCTTCCTTAGAATATCCATTTACTAGGGGAAGGTAAAGGGAGAGGGAAACTGGCAATTTGGGACAAGGACTTCTTCACAGCATCATCAGTCAGTGTTTGTTGAATGAATTTATAAATTGGATGTTGATATCAGGGGTTTATACCTATATAGTTAAATTTCAATAAGTTTCTATTGGGTGGTATTATTATTTCTACTATCTTTCTAGTGAATGCTGATATTTCTGACTTATTAAATGCCTTCTTCGTCCTTGCAAATAAGATACAGATCTTTGAGCCAGGTGAGCAAAGTAAAATAAATATATGACTGTTAATTAAAAGAGGTAACTTCTATTGCCTGGTCTATTCATGAGAAAGCTAATTCATAGTGAATGAAAATTTTAGTGGTACAATTTTAGAGGAATTGGGTCTCGATTACGTTGTGTGCATTTTGCTTTCTACTTAAAAGTTCAGCCAAAGTGCCAAATGAAGGTAAAAAACATACGTTGAGCTTGAAAGTCTATAATGGACTTTGATGTCCTGAGTAATTGTAAGAATTCAAATCAATACGGTTGTTATTCTTACTTGGTTGTTTATACTTTCAGTTTTGCTAATACTATCAATAGTCATGATTAGTCATCAAGTATCTATTGAGCATCTACACTACAGAGTAGACATTGCCATATTACGTATAGAGAGACTGTAGCAAAAATTAATTATAGGTCCTCGCTTAAGGATTTTACAAATTGGCATATTGTCTATGTTTTAAATCATATTTGTGTGTTCAGGCTGTGGTGTTCAGGAATAGTACTAGAAGCAGTGCCTTTGGCTCTGAAAATTAAAACTATTCAATGTTAGCATTAAAAAAGTCTATAGGGGGACACCTGGGTGGCCCAGTCAGAGGCTCAGGTCATGATCCCAGGGTCCTGGGATCAAGTCCCGCATCAGGCTCCCCGTTCAGCAGAGACCCTGCTTCTCCCTCTCTCTCTCTGCCCCTCCTCCCTGCTTGTACTTGCTCTTTCTCTCTCTTTCTGACAAACAAATCTTTTTTTTAAAAAAAAGTCTGTAGGAAAATCATCATTCTTCAGTCCTATGTTCACAAAATAGTCATGGGGGAGTTATTTTAAAATTCACCAAATTATTGAGTCCCATAAAAGAATTTGCTTAGGGCAGATTTTCTTAGAATAGATTTGAGTTCTTGGGCCTTATTATATAACTTTAAAAGTGCCATAATATTTCTTTAGGTGGGGCGCCTGGGTGGCTCAGTCATTTAAGCATCTGCTTTTGGCTCAGGTCATGATACCAGGGTCCTGGGATCGAGTCCCACATCGGACTCCCTCCTCAGCTGGGAGCCTGCTTCTCCCTCTACCTTCCACTCCCCCTGCTTGTGCTCTCTCTCTCTCTCTCTTTCTCTCTCTCAAATAAATAAATAAATCTTAAAAAAATACATTTCTTTAGGCCACATTTTTGTCTGTACAGAGATTACATCAGTGATTCTAACTTGGTAGTAGGCTTATTTAACTTATTCACCAAATACAGACCTCTTTGGTAAAGAGAGATAAAGGCAAAGCATGATATTACTCTTTATTAACATTATTTATTAGAGGAAAATGCAAATTTTCACCCTTTAAATGCTCTGCTTTACTAAGTTATCTAACACATTTGATTGGTATAGGAGACCCTGAAAGAAAGGACTGCAGTATGCAGTATAGGTCAGAATAAGTAACATATAGCAAAGGAGATACTGTTTATGTAAAGTAATTTATTTTTTTGAGTCCATTCAGTTGAATGTAAGGGCATATTTTGAATCCTATGGAATCCATTTTAATCATACTAATAGTCTTTCCCATGTATTTTTAGCCACTTACTTGTGTTTATCTAATGTTTCCTACCCAGTTATACAATTGCAGCTATCATTTTCCAAATTAGATTAATCTAAAATAATCCTATGTATACTATGCTTATTATTCAAGAGGTTTTTTAATATCCTTTTTATCTTTTCACAGCATCTCTAAGACAGAATTTTCATTTTATTCTCATTTTTAACAAACATTACAGAATTAAGAATTATAGAGAAGTGTTGAGCGCTTTTCCACAAGATGTACCCTATCATCATCAATATGCTAAGCTAGAAATAAAAATGGAGAATGTACGGTATCATTCTTTCCATTGGTTTTAAAAGGTTCAACTTGTATAGTTACATATATATAATGTCAGTATTTGATAGGTATGCTCATTTTTATCATACTTATTTACTTCTCTTCAGCTTGAATATTTTGGGAACACAGTCTCATGTTCAGTGACGTATTTTATATCCAGGAGTAAGTATCAATGCATTGGGTGATAAATTGAAACCACATACAGCCTTTGAAATACATGTACCTGCGTCATTTATGAATCTACCTTTTTAAAATGCATTTGACTTAATTTTCGTGTGACTTTTGTTACTACAGAAAGTGAAGAATTCTGAAAAATAGTAAGGTTATTATACAAAATATATAATACACAAAATATTATTTAAAATAATATTAATATATAAAATATACAAAATATTATTACAAAAATAAATATTATTATTTATAATAAAACAGCTGGATATGTATTATGCATAGGAAAACTAATATTGCATATATCCCTTGGAATTGAGAAGGCAGAAAAAGTAGGTATGTTGGTACTCAAATGTTTTGCATTTTAAGGGGAAAAAAAAGAATGAATACGAGAGGAAGGAGAGGGGAAAAAAAGAAAGGGAGGGATGAAGAAAGAAAACAAGCCCTGGTTTTTCATTCCCATTTCTGCTTCAGTATTTAAAGAACAGGTAATTTATTCTGACTTTCCCATATTAAATAGTTCAGTGCATAAGCAGGAACTTATAGAACAAGAGTGAATTCAGAAAGACCTTAAAGATCTTTTCAGATTCATGTTCCATGAAATCCTGAAAGGGATTTAGATTCATATGGACTTTTATAGCCATAGTTTTCAACTATATTAGCAATTTTCCTTTTCTAAATCTTCCTTAGGATCAGAAAAGGAGGGTCTATTTTTGAAATTTTATCGATGCCATTCTGCACTCAATATTGCCTAGAATCATAAGAATCATCTTGCTCCTTCCTTTTTTTTTATTTTTCCTCTTTGACAACTTGCTATTATCCCAGCTCACAGCAATTAAATCTAATTCTGTTTGGGCTACCATGCCTAAGTGTTCTTGTTAAGAAGCATGGATGGACTAATGCATGGCTCTTTGAGAAGGCTGCTGTGTATATCTGCACTAAAAGAAAACTTATAGCAGTCTAGCCCTTTTAATGCAGTATTGAAGCTGCAGTAATTAATGACAAACTTCTGTGCAGTGCTTGACAGAGAAGGGAATTCCTCAGTAATAAAAGTGGGAACTGAGGCAGAAAATGGTCTTCTGCAGTCAGATTTTGCTAAATTAGTCACAGGTACTTCTCAGTAATGGAGAAAGGCATCCCTTCAAAGGACACACATGAGTGGGAGAGTAGAAAAGAGGAGAAAAAAGAAAAAAAGACGCCATTGGACCCTGCAAGAGGTTGTTAATGAGGAAATATTGAGTCAATCTTCAATCTCAAATATTTGGCTGAGTCTAAAA
Source organism: Ursus arctos (assembly GCF_023065955.2). Lineage (NCBI taxonomy): Eukaryota > Metazoa > Chordata > Mammalia > Carnivora > Ursidae > Ursus > Ursus arctos. The sequence goes on along the minus strand of NW_026622930.1, from coordinate 32,887,892 downwards.
TACTTTGGGTCCAAGTAAGACTGATTTTAATTGTCTTGCCATCAGATTTCATAGCCTAATCATCCAGCCTTAAATATATCAAACATGACTTAATTTCGTCATATCCAAGACAATTCCAAACTTTTTAAAGCAAACTTTATAGCCACCTTTAATATTTTAAATGGGAGCATTGGTTTAATGATCAAGTGATCAGCACCCTTCATTAGTTGCATTAAGCATTATCTCGTTTCATATATGCATGTTTTACTTACTGGAAAATAAATTAAACTGGATGCTATTTTTCCAAATGGGAATTTTTTTTTCTTTTTTACTTTCACATTACAGTTTCATCTCAAAAATGTGGAAACAAGCAAATTGTTTGGTCCTGAAATTGACCATTTAATCTTTATATTCCTAAATCATTTTTGTGGGCATAAATTATTAAGTTTTACTTAATTTATATCAGGATGTTCCCAATGAAAATTAACGTTAGTACAGTAATTGAACCAGACAGCTATCAATTACTCCAACCTTTGATATGTAGGTTAATGAAGTTTAAACAAACAAAAAGTGGTGTATGAGCAGAAGCTCAGAAGCATGTAAATGGCCTCCTTTAGCTCATTTCCCTTTATACATAGCAAGTTTATCTGTAATCTCCCCCAAGTCATATGTTTTAGAGCCGTGTTACACAGTTCAAGAGTTAAAGGACAGGCGTGCCTGGGTGGCACAGCGGTTAAGCGTCTGCCTTCGGCTCAGGGCGTGATCCCGGCGTTATGGGATCGAGCCCCACATCAGGCTCCTCTGCTATGAGCCTGCTTCTTCCTCTCCCACTCCCCCTGCTTGTGTTCCCTCTCTCACTGGCTGTCTCTATCTCTGTCAAATAAATAAATAAAATTTAAAAAAAAATAATTTGGTTTAAAAAAAAAAGAGTTAAAGGACAAGTCAAAATAATCTTGGGTCATTCATTCAACCTCAACTGCCACCATATAGCAAGGGTCTCTGTAGCCATTCTCATTATTACATGTCAGTAATAGTAGCATTTCTAAAGTGTTCTTGGGCATGTAAGTACCACTCTTCAATCCATCTCTATCATTACCCTTTCACTTGTAATTAATTGACAGTTAACTTGCAGTTGATTAACTTTCAGATATAACTGAACTCTATTTCAAAGGCTTTGGTCTGAAACATTCCCCAGCTAGAATTATCTAGTTGGACTTTGTTTTACTAAGTCATTTATTCTGGTAGATGCAGTCATACTGTCATTGCTTTAAGTTATGTTTGAAATCACTTTGGCTTCCTTTTAAACATCCCATCCACAAAGGGAAATTTTGCTGCTGCTCTTAAGATTAGTCATGATGTGATTCTGTCTTTTCTCTTACATACACACACACCTTTTAAAATTTTGTAAGCTGCATTTTGAGTATGGCCTATTGACTTTTCAGATCAAAAATGATATTGGTGTTTTTAAGGTCTGCCATGTGTTTTAAAAGTTAAAGTAAGAAATGTGAAGAGAATATAAGAATCCCCATTTTGTTATTTATTACCTCATTTCCATTCACCCACTTTCTTACTGCAGTTCCCTACAGTTCACTTTTTCTGTGCTTCTTTTCCCTTTCCTTGTGTGTGTGTGTGTGTGTGTGTGTGTGTGTGTATGTGAGTGTGTGCATGTGTGTTTTTACAGAAACTACCTGTCTTCTTTATCTCTAGTAGTTTCTTGTTTTCCTTTCCTTTTTCAATGAATAATAACCCAACCCATCTCAGCCACTGAGGAAAGAGTATTAACCTTAATAATTGCTGTTAAAATGAGTAAGTATATCTCAGCTTGCTGTAAAGGAACAAAATGGGATGAGCATAGCTGCTTTAGTGTTGGACTGTGGCAACCCAGCCATATACTGTGCCTAAATTCTAAGCCAACCTAACTCACAGGAATATGGGAGAGAGAATCTAGAGGAAACTAGGATAAATGAACTAGGTATAATATTTCTACCTGTAAAATTTCTAAGTTATACAGTGAGTCTATGAAAAGACTATTTATAAAAAAGAATGTATGTGCCTTTTTCACCTTAGTTGAGTTAAAACATAATACTAATGAATCCAGGGTTACAGATTTGTAAAGCCAGTTAACTTCACAGCTGTTCTCTAATTATAGACTATAAACTTATCCTAAATATTTTAATACAGATATGTATGCAGGGGAAAGACTGAGGAAGGATGTGTTGATGGTTCAAAATAAATCCATCAAAAATTGAATGAGACTGGTTTTAACAAAAAATGTAATGGTCTATGTTATACTAAATTTTTAAAAAATCAAATGTCCATCATTTTCAGCAGTTTCTATTTTTCTTTCATTTTAAATAACTTTTGTTTTTCACGTATTCTGTGAAGAATATAGATAAGCAAAGAGAAAAAAATCACTCTTGAACTCCCGCATGTTAATTGTTAAAACTTAACAGAAATAATAGGGAAAGTGAATTAAAGAGAGGAGAAAGTAGGAGTTTCCTTAGAGGATATAGAATAAATAAAGAATAAAGAAGCATATATAGAAAGAATAATTATCACCAAAGGATTCCCTATGTGGAAAATATTTAAGAATAGCTAGTGTATAAGAAATTTAAGAGTTGGGGGGCACCTGGGTGGCACAGCGGTTAAGCGTCTGCCTTCAGCTCAGGGCGTGATCCCGGCGTTATGGGATCGAGCCCCACATCAGGCTCCTCCACTATGAGCCTGCTTCTTCCTCTCCCACTCCCCCTGCTTGTGTTCCCTCTCTCGCTGGCTGTCTCTATCTCTGTCGAATAAATAAACAAAAAATCTTTAAAAAAAAAAAAAAAAAGAAATTTAAGAGTTGGAAAGCTCTGCAGAGTCATCGTATTCCTCATTTAACACCCGAGCAATGCAGGACACAGCAAAGCGACCTGAAGCAACGCTGTGAAGCATAGAGGGAGTAAATTGTTTAATGATGAACCTGTCAGGCAGTGGTTACAATTTAACAACATTCTCAATTAATACACAGTGAAGGAAAAAACAATGAAAAATATATGACTTGTAGACATTGGCGTTGTGTTTGTTCTTAGACAAGAGGGCAAAAGAGTATCCAGATGATCCCAAATTCCAAATTTGAGAAATCTGTGCTAAAAGGTTTATGGGTATTGGCAGCTTCATGTAAATGTCCTTTGGTGAATCAGTTCCCTTTTATCTTTTTTTTTTTACAGTTCTCATTTTTGAATGAAATATACAATAAAGAATAAATAACAAACACCCATACACTGATCACCTAGATTTAACAAATGTTCATGTTTTATTGTAGTTTCTTTAGATCTTTTAATATGTTTTTAATAATTAAGGAATTATGACAAAGTTCAAGTTCCCTTTGCATAGAATTTTCATTATATAAGAGCAATACATTATATGATAGAAAATTAGATATATATTCATTGCATATATATGGCATATACTAACCCTGCATTTGAATGGTGCTGTATTTCTCAGGATCCCTTTTGCTCCTGTGACAACCTGATATATTCCTGCTTATATTTATTTTTAAAGTAACACTGGTTTAGTAGCATTTCAGTGATTTTTGATATGTGCTAGTGGAAATAAAATACACACATACACATATGATATGTTATATATTGTTGGAGAGGAAGAATTTTCCTTTACCCTTCAAAGGTTCTTTTGGCTGGTCTAAGAATTAAATTGACATGAGACAGATTAAGAAGAGAAAATTTTAATTTTGTACATAAGAAAATTTCACATACATGAGAGGTTCAAAGACAGGTAAAATGAGGTATTTATGCCATTCTAAGCTAAGAAATGGGATAGGGATTTGGGCTTCAAAAGGAAGGAAGGCAATTCACAGGGCAATAAGAGGAGGAGATGTTTGATAATTCTATGTTTGCCCTGCTGTACAGATAGGTCACTTATATAAAATTTATGTGTGGTAAAAACTCTCATTCTGGGAAGGACCCCCAATTTAAATTCTTCTAGGTAGTTAAGGGAGGGGCAGGGGTTTCTCTTGAGCCCACTGGATCTTGATTGCCTTCAGCTCAAAATAGTCCACATGCTTATTTGGCACACTTTGAGGATATTTGTTTGAACTCCTTTAATAAGCTATGTATATACTAAGTATATGTGTATATGTACATATATGTGTAAATGTGTATGCTATACACATACACACAAATATATATGATCATTTTCCTGTTTATTGTGTTGAGACAGCAATAAAATAAACTGGCCAGAAGTAAGCAATATATCTCAAAAACTGCTCTTAACTTACCCCAACCAAGCCATAATACCATAGATTTATACTAAAATACATAGGAAATCAAAAGGAATAAAACAGGAATGCAAAAGTAACAAAAGCACTAACACAACCAAAACACCCCTGGGCATCATTAATAACATTGTTCTGTTCCAAATGAAGCTTAATGTGATTTGGACATGGGTATTGATGATTGATGATTAACAGCATAGATATTCTTTATTACTCAGCTTTCACTAGTTTCCCTGTATGTTATATAAACTTTGAAAATGCCTCAACACTTCTATTTAAGTATAGATCCACTTCCTGGAGAATACTAACAAGTACAGTAGCTATCACAAATTAATAATACAGTATCACAAGAGCTTTTATGCAGAAATTTACAGTAAAACTTCAATAAACATTAAAGTATTCTCTTTTATCAGAGCTCCTTCATTGATTTTTATGAAATACCAAATTATTTTCAAAACACATTTTTTATGTCCTACTTAGCTGGAAACCTAAGTCTGAACACCTACTATGTCTCTTTTTATTACCAATATTTGGCCCTTCTGACAAATTACAACACTTTTCTTTGGTCTGAAAGAGGTTGCAAACAGTTTCCAGACTAAGAAGGATTGAGGAGAGCAGTTGCAGTACTTGACTTTTGACAGTTGATATCATAATCATCATAGCCATTATCATTCTGTCCTCTATTATTATCATTCTCACCCCTGTTATTATCATCAGACATTATTAAATGTCAGGTATAGATCAAATGTTCTACCTGCATTCGTTTATTTAATTTTCAAAACAATCCTATGACATGGAAACTCAACAAAGCATGAGCCTTTGCGTACTACCAGCTATTCCCTCAGTCTGGAAAGTTCTCATCGATCTTCCTCTAGGTGTCTCAGATCTTAACTCAAATGATACCTATTCAGAGAATTCTTCCTTGTCCACTCTATCTAAAATAGTTATACCCTATTGCTAATCACTTTTTATCTCATTACTATCTTTTATTTTCTTTATAAGCATTTATTACTAGCTGAAACGCTCTTACTTACATATTAGCTTAAGTGCTTATTATCTGTCTACTCCTATTAGAATGTAAGCTCCATGGTAGCAAGGTCCCTGTCAGTCTTACTTAGGTTTTAACCCCTGCACTGGCATTGGGTGTATGCTCAAGACGTATTTTTTCAGTAAATAATTACCATTACCCTGATTCTTGCATGTGTGGAAACTAATGCTTAAAAAGTTAAAGAAATTTAGCCAAGATAATGTAGCTGTTTTTTGTCTGCTTAAAGAAGGAGTCATTGCATGTACAAGTCTCTAGCTTTAGCATATCAAATTAGCACATGTTCTTGGACCTACAGCTATCAGGCCTACGTTGAGATAAAAATTTGCACACATCTAATATAATCTTACCTATCCTCTTCATTCTGAGAGTGAGTTATATAAATAATATAAATATGAGCTTACACTAGTATGAGGGAATAGAACCAGTAATGTATATAGAGAAAATGCAAATTTTGCAAGGTAATTAAAGTGGACTGAAACAACTCAAACTACTGATAAACCTAAATTTAACAATATTCTAAGAAAGAATATCCCTTCTTCTTCAGGCTTTTTCTTACACATGATTTTTTAGCTTTTTCTATTTAAAAAAAAAAGTCTAAGGAGGGCACGTATTGCATGGTGCACTGGGTGTTATATGCAACTAATGAATCATGGAACTTTACATCAAAAACCAGGGATGTACTGTATGGTGACTAACATAATATAATAAAAAAAATTACTATAAAACTAACTAAATAAATAAATAAAATAAAAGTCTAAAAGGAAGCTTCATTCAGAAAATATGCATACTATATTTTAGCTTTGTTACATAGTAATACATGGTCAATATATTTATCTTATATAATTTTTACATTATCTTGCATTTCTTTGATTGTAATAGGTTGTAGGAATTTCCTGTAGGAATTTTTCATGACTGAATCTTGACAAAATAAAGTTTATATTCAAACTGAGTTTTCACTAGATTTGGGTAAAAGAAACTATGAAAATTTTTTGTGTATTAAACCTTGGAAATTATATTTTAGGTCAGATTTTTAAAAGATACAATGTATATTTCATATAAATGTATTCCATATCTAATATGGTAAACTATATTAATATTAAAGTGACTACAGTTGGTATTTCATACAATCTTAGAAACCAAAGGTATGCACTAGGAGACAAACTCTCAAAAATAAACCAGAATTCAATTAACAGACAAATTCTATTAATAGGCATTCCGAGGCCATAAAGTTCTCAGGTAAAACTGTGAAAGACTTTGAATAGACGAAAATGATTTTTGGCTGTCTTGTCTAGGGCACCCTCTGGACCATCTCCTCTTTCATTGTCTGAGCTGTTGTACAACACTAAATTGTAGTATGTGAATAGTAATGTAAATGATCCTAATCCATAGAAATGCACATTGTGTCTATTTGGAGATGCAACTGATTTTTGTTCAACTATTCTGAAAGTTCATTTCAACATTCCTGATGGTCCATGTATATGGTTTTTTTTAATTCTTTTTTGGACCAATTGGAACATTTTTCTGGTCCTCTTATTAACACTTAAATAAAATCTTTGACATATGTTCATTTTATATTTGTACAAAAGTCATGAATTTATATGTTTGTTTTTTTTTAATTAACTTTTGGGACACCTGGGTGGCTCAGTCGGTTAGCATCTGCCTTTGCCTCAGGTTGTGATCCCAGGATCCTGGGATCAAGTCCCACATCGGGTTCCTTGCTCAGTGGGGAACCTGCTTCTCCCTCTGCCTGCCACTCCCCCTGCTTGTGTGCTCTCTCTCTCTCTCTCTCTGACAAATGGGTAAATAAAATCTTAAAAAAAAAAATTAACTTTTAACGCAGTTATTCCTTCTTTATAAGCTAAAAGTTCCATTTTAATGGCAATGGATTTGCTGCTTTTCCATTTGATTTAGTCCAGACATGCAAAACTTGAGAATTCAGAGAAAATGGAAAGGACATATGTAATGTAAACAAACTATATCTGTAAACTGTTTACTTGGTTATATCATAAGAGGCTTGGTTAACATAATATGTACCACACAGAGTTGCAATATAAGGCTTTAGAAAATTTAGTTCTTATCTCCAGTCCTCAAAGGAGTATCCTAAACATTTTCTAAATCATTGCTACTTTACTAATACGGTGTAGAAAATGTCTTTGCCTTTGTACATTTTTCTATGTGCCATATGAATGCTAGCCAGGCATTTAGAAAAATAAAAACTGCAGTATAACATACTTTGATTTAGAAAGGAAAACTATGTAGCCACACTCTTATGGTGTATTATACTCAGTAGAAGCAGGAGTTTGGGGGTTTTTTTAATGAACAAATAAGTGATATGACATGACATTTAAGAATGTGTAGGGGAAAAAATGCGTAAGGAAGGAAAATAATTTTCCATCTACCTTTCTGAGTTCTTGGCTGTGACCGTCTATAACAACGACAGATTAACAAGAGAAAAACAAACAAGTTTATTAACATGTATACCTCATGTATATTTGGGAGTAACTCCCCAAGATAGCCTGAACCACCAGCTTAAATACCGTGTTTAGCTAAAGACAAAATAAAGTGGAGGCAGAGAGGCCAGTTATGGGGAGGTTATCAGAAAAAAACAGTAAACAAGAGTAAGGTTTATTAGACAGATTTAAATCCATGCCTTTTCCATTGATAGCATTTTCTTGTGATTTAGATCATCCTTTTCTAGGTACAGAGAGGGAGATACCCTTATAAATGGAGATTTCTTTTCTAAATGTAAGTTTCCTTTACCAAATGATAACTTCTACTCTGTTTTCAGAACTTTTGTGTCTACTGTCTCTCAAAATAATCAGCTAAAATAATCTTTATGCCAAAAAGGCATATTTTGGGGTGGCGTATTCTACTCCCCTTATGTGCCACCCCCAAAATATGACATATTGATTATTTTCAGTTAAAGTTACTTAAGAAACAGCCAGTTCAAGAAGGACACTCCCCAGAAAGCAGGAAATAAATCTCCTGTGTGAAAGGTACCCTCCCTGTACCAGAAGGGGAGAAGACATCCTTACTACCAGAGATAGGGATTTTAGCTCCAAGAAGACTACATACACAAACCTTATTTCTTCACTGATTTACCCCCCCCCAGCCCACACTCCTTTGTCTTGTCAATTCTTCACAGATTTTTTTGTTTCTTTGTCTAAAAGATATAAAAGCTGAATGCTTTGGTCACTTCTTTGAGCCTCATATCTCTGGGGTTCCTGTACATACAAAATTAAATTTGTTTTTCTCCTGTTAATATGTCATATGCCAATTTAATTATTAGACCAGCCAAAGAACCTACAAGAGAGGAAGGGAAGAGTTTTCATTGTCTATAGCATATTCTGCTACCCTTAAATGAAAACCGAAGAGAATATTAAATCTAGTTAAAAACTCAGTACCTTAAAACTCTATGTTTAATGAAAGCCAATGTGACATTCTTCCAGAAATGCCAGGAAATGATAATAATTACAAATGCTCAATAATTCAGGGTTTCATATTATTGACTATATCCATCTTTTAGGCTCTAGTTCATAAAATTTAGGTTTTCTTTTTTAACTTTCTATTCACAAACTTACCTAATCTTACTTGTTAGAGCTGTCAAAATCACAGAAGAAATTAGTCAACATTCTGTGTTACAGATGCAGAGTATCATCCAAACAAAAGTAACAACAACAAACATAGTAATAGGTAATGCTCATATACCATTCACTGTGGGCCAGATACTCTTCTAAATCAAACACTTCACATGTATTAGGTCAGTTTCTTCATAACAACCCAATGAAATAGGTATTTCTGTTATTCTCATTTTATACATAAGAAAACAGATACCTAAAAGAGATTATAACTTACCCAGTTTTATACAACTAATAATGGTAGAGCCAAGATTCAAATCTGGCAGTCTGGTTCTGGAGTGCTACTCCCCAGACTGCATTTCATACCAGTTTTCCTTCACTCCTATATCCACATGCCTATTTTGAGTGGTTCTTATTGCTAAGAGAAATAGTCAAGAGCAAAAAGCCATGAAAATTCAAGGACAGATTAGGAATGCAGTGATTGCCACTGGTAAATTAGAAAAATACCAGTCATTTACTGGTAAACAGAGAAATGAATTTGGAAGTCAGGAGGGCTAAGTTTCATTACAACTTTACTGTGTATAACTAAAGGCAATAACAACCCCTGCTTTCTCATCTCTAGATTGAAGATAAATTACTCTGTAAAGTAGTTAAATATTCATCTAAAGATTGGGAAATGTTGTCAAGAATAATCTGAAATCCCTACGAGTCAAAAACTATTTTATTCAGCTTTGTTATGTGTATATAATTAGGTAATATATATTCCTTGTATTTATCATGATCAACATCAAAATTCTCAGAACAAACATCAACTCAAAAATATTGTTGGTACCAAAGGGAGACCAGCCTGAGATTTACAAATTTTCTAGAAATCATTGAAAATGACTCAATTTAGAATTAAAGCTTTATGGATAATACATTAAGAGTATTCACCATTGATATTCAAATTTGTATCCCTTTGAGTCATGATGAGAACCAGTTCTGTCCTTAGTTATGTTCTACATATCATTGTATCTCTTTGAGAATGAGAAGCTCAACAAGTTACCTATAAAGCAGCATAAATAGGCTTTTGATTTTCAGTGTTCATTATAATTCACATACACCAACTGTGTAAACTGCTATAGTTCCAGCTTCTTTGGAAGAAGTCAAAACTGCAAAAGAATTCTTCACATTTGCCTAAGAGTTAAGAAAATCAGTGGAATTTAAGGCAATAATAATTCATGTATTAGTGGGGAAACATTCAAGAATAGTCCTCTGGAAAAGACTGTAAAATTGTACTGCTTACAAATATTGTCTGTGTGCCTGAAAAAGCTTACATTATACATAGATAATAGCATTGTTGCTCTTATCTGTGATCAACATAGGACTAAGATTTCAAAGAATAATTAGTTATGGATATATAGGTGTGTGTGTGTGTGTGTATGGAAGTTCACCTTTTGTTAGAGAGTTTTAAATGTGATGACTTCTAATGATTATTCCATTTAATTAAATATCTGAACCAATGGGAAAAGAGCAAGTGAAGCAGAAATTTTTTATAAGCCTGAGCTCTTTTAACTTTTTGATAAACGTATTTCTTTTTTGTTTCTTAGGTGGTCTATTAAATGGGCAGTTGGTTAATTTCATGACCAATTTTATATAATTTTCTCAAAAAAAGAAGAACTTCTTTTATATATGATTTGATAAAGGGCAGCCCGTGGAGGTAGGAAAGATTTCTTAGAGCAGCAAAATCCTGGAGATAAAAGGAAGCTTGGAAAGTGTCTATTTCAGAGTTTTTTAACCTTTTTTCTCCTATGGAGTCATTTGGGAATCTGGCAAAGCCTACAGACTTCTTTTCAGGAAAGTATTTTTAAACATATAAAATAAAATATGTGGGATTACAAAGAAAACTAATTAAATTTAAAATCATTATCAAAATATCTATGAAAAACAAATTGTGTGATAATGCCTCTTTTAAAATGCATTAAGTAACTAAATCTAGCAGCAAGTCATTAGACTACTATAATTTGAAATCTTGGTGAATATGAAGAGTATTTTAAGATATCCATAATAATCTGAAGCAATAGATTCTATCATTTTAATGTGGTTCATCACCTAAGCTCATAATGAAAGAAATTAATAAAATTTACTTAGGTTGGTGAATATAAAAATTTTCATTTTTTTCTCCATCCCAGTGAATGGACTCCTGACTTTTATCCACACGTTCTCTCAAGGGCTCCATCATCTTCAGTTGAAACCCCTGGAAACATTATCACTTTACAAATGAGGGAATCAAGTCCCATAGAATTGAAATAGCTTGACTAAAATCATACAACACAGCATTAGATTAATCCTTGCAGAGGTAACTTCAGACCTTAACTCAGCCTTTTGTTGAAGTTTTAGTCTAGAAATTGGCGGTTATAGTCTGTCATTTGTCACTGATTCATGGCATGATCTGGAGCAAATTCTTTGTTCTCGTTGTACCTCAGACTCTACCTAAGTAAATGTGGGTGACTAAAAATCTAAATAAGGATAATAATAATGACTTAGATTTGTATTGCTCTTTTTATTTATAATAGTTTTTACTTTCACATACAGTATCCTACTTAATTTTCCCCATTTTATGGATAAGGAAATTAAAACTCCAAGATGTTAAATGTCATGTCTAAGGTCACACAGCTAAGAAAAGGATAAACCAGTATCAAAAGCCATACCACTGGACTCCAAAGGACGTTCTTTTTATCATGCTGCCTTTCATGTCGTAAATAAACCAAACCTCTGAGTTCCTCAGTTGAATATGTGTTGTGATAACATAAATCTGATTAAACACAAATGAATTATCATTATGATCAGATGAGCCAAATACTTGTACCCTAATTTATCCAGATAAAGTGATGAATGAATGGAACTATGGAAAAGAGCTTTTCTAAACCATTCTCCATTTTTTATATAAGAATTGAGAAGATAAATAGAATTTAAAAGTCTGAGATTGTAGAGTTGTTCACTTAATATTGTTTTAATCAAAACTGTCTTTCCTTCTGTTTCTGGGTAGGCTAAAGAGGCAAGTAATCTAAGTAAATGCCAATGAGGTCCTTTTTCTCTATCCTTTTACGTTTTATTTTGATGAGTAAATGATATTTAGAGAAGTTTGTTCTTTCAGAGATAAATCACTCTTAAATGAGTTTAATAGGGTAGAAAAATTAAAGTCAAAAGAGCCATGCTGCATCAAGAATCTCTATCATCTCTGTCATTCTAGTAATGTGACCATGTGAGATAAAGAATATCTTGTTCTCTTAGAAAATAAGGAAACTGCTTAACCTGACCTGAAAGCTTTAGTGTAGAATAACCTTTATTGGACTCCAATGTCACTATTTGACTAACCTTAAGTAATATAAATAGTAATGTGTTTTCCAAATTCTTAAGATCATTCTGTGAGGAGCTCAGGTATGTCTTAGCTATAATCCACATGCTTTTTATATTACATTTCTTAATATTAGCCCACCCAAATAAAAGTCATTTTTAAGATAGTACAGGAGTGGCTATGATCATACTTATAGTATAAAAAATAAATTTTAATCTGCTGAGATGAAAAAACATGATTATGAAAAAAACTATGATTATTACAAAATAAACATTCAGAATTAGCAAAAGTTTACTCTGTACAAAGAACTATATTTGACATAGTACGAAATGTAAAGAGAATTAAAGTCAGATCCTTTCCCTCCAAGAACCTATAATATATTTCAGGACCCTTATCAATAGCTGGAATATGAGTAACTGTGACAACTCTTATAATAGAAGTTCAGATAAGAGGCTTTACGAATTTAGGGGCGCCTGGGTGGCACAGCCGTTAGGCGTGTGCCTTCGGCTCAGGGCGTGATCCCAGCGTTCTGGGATCGAGCCCCACGTCAGGCTCCTCCGCTATGAGCCTGCTTCTTCCTCTCCCATTCCCCCTGCTTGTGTTCCCTCTTTCGCTGGCTGTCTCGATCTCTGTCAAATAAATAAATAAAATCTTTAAAAAAAAAAAAAAGAGGCTTTACGAATTTAGGTAAACCTAAAACTCGATTGTAATGATGGTTGTGCAGCCATGTGAATTTATTAAAAGTCATCAAACTATATTCTTAAGATGGGTGAATTTTGTGGTAGGTAAATTGTGTTTCAATAAATATATTAAAAGTTTAGGGAAAGAAGAAATTATTTCTGATTGAGGAACTTTGGGAATAGTTTTTGCAGCTGGTGCGGTTTAAGCTGGATCTTAAAGACAAGTAGTATTTGAATCAGAAAATAAACAAAGGGTACCAGACAGATGAAACAGCTTGTCTAAGGTCTAAAACAACTTCCTCAAGAGTACAAGGAAAATTCTAGAGGAGCTAGTTCAGACTTACCTATCTATATGCCTTAAATTATGTGGCCCGCATTCCTACCAGTACATATGGCTATATGGCTATGACATTTCCAAAAAGTTTTGGTCAATCTATCTTGAAAAACTTATAACTTATACATGGATTTTATTTCTTTCTTTGGGTCAAAAGGAAGAATTTGCCTTCATTCTGAGCTGATGTGGAAGTTACAATGAGAGAGTGTGTGATTACAGTTATTTTACAGTTGTCAGTGCCTCCACTGATCATAGCATAATCACAACTGTCATTTGTTTCTACATTTATAGCTTAAAATCCCTGATACATGTCTTATCTCCCTCAAGCCCTTTAACAATCTTTATTTTCCCCATGAGGAGCTGAGATTAAAGGAGGACCTAGAGCCTAGAATAATAAAGACATGCTAAGGGAAGGTCAAGATATTCTGGCCTACTAAAAATAGGATGAGGGAGAGAAAATGGTGATATAATAATCTTCAAAAATTAAAAATCTAAATTGCATGCCACACATAAACCAAAAAATAAAATAGATGAAGTTAACTACTATCATGAATAATAGGAAAGCAAAGTTGCAATTTTTTTTCTAATGAGCTGAAACAATTCATGTTAAAATAAGGTTTTTTTGACAGTAGAGAAGAGTACATGGGAAACTTAGTAACAATTTCTAAATAGGTAGTCTTTTTTGTTTTTTTTTTAAATGTAAAAAGATTAAGATTAAATTGCCTTTCCAGACCATTGCCATAGAATTTCTCAAATTAGTAAGTAAGCAGATATACAGAAGCTTAATTTCTAATTTAAAATGTGACTGCTGGGGGGTACAATCATGCTAAAAATAGAAAGAGAGGGCTTTCTTTATGTCCATCAAAGATGACTTCTTTTGTTCTTGTTTGACCCCATCTGACCCAAGTGCTCAGAATTTTTCAGTATAGATTTATTCCTAATATTTGCAAGGAGAAAGAGTACAAATTAGCCTGGTGAGCAGCAAAATAGAGGCAGTTTTTATGAAACCTGAGTTGTGTTAACCTGCAATCAAATATAATCTCCATTTTAATATTTATACATCTTTATATTGTTATGAACCTATTCTTAACATGGGCTTTATTTTATTTGTTTCTCTCCTCCCTCACTTCTGCAAAAAGCAGAAGGGAAAGGATGTTTGTTATTCACACATTGTACCCCACTAACTGGTGTTATACATCTGGCTTCCACTGGAGAGCCCCTGACATCGCAGGGAACGGTGATCAAAATTCCACACATTAGCTTCAAGCTGGGGGCTCGTAGCTACTGCAGCATTGAAGGGGGTCTTTTCCTGGCTTCTTTACAATAAGCATGGTGATGGGATGGTTTAAGGGAAGAACACCTCTCAAATCACGTGACCACTGCTGCGCTTCCGTGTGTCCTGCTTTCTTCATAACAGCTTGGCACTACATTTTTTCCCTGTATCTTAATGGACTTGTGTGTGTACGAGTGGGAGGGGGTGGGGAGAGTTGTCAGTAGATGGTTATACATTATGCATGCATCTTTCAGTGTTAGAGTGATGTGCCTTCCCTTATGTGTCACAGATTATGGTCACAGATTAAATCTTCTGTGTTCCTGAGAGATTGGACTGTCTCTCTTACTGGTGTGAGATTCATGTGTTTTGATATTTACACCCTCAGTTGTTCTTCATGCTGCATTAAACATAAGTAGAAATGTTCTCCCATAAGAGTTAGCTTTTCATGTTGTGCTGAAAAAGTCTTCATTTCTGTGTAGCAATTCATGTTATTATAACCTATGGCTTTCAATTGTACCTCGCATAATGAAGAGCTGACTTTAAACACTGTGCTATTCTTGTTTTGACCTAAGCATAAGGTAAGTCACTTCTCTAACTGTATCTAAAGATTGTGGTTGTTTGTTAAAAATTTTTTCAGCTTTGTTTAAAGCATTTTCACTTTTTTCTTTACCATTTATTACATGCTCTCCCCTCTTTTGTTTTCTGTTTCATGGCTTAAGATTTCTTACTGGACAATGTGATCATCAGCAAAAATTATATTACACATGTAAACACATGTTGAAATGAATTAAATGAATTATTTGATGTCTGAAAGCAGTCTTGATTAGTAAATGAGTACCTATGTTTTCAGTAAGTCTCTTGTGTTTTTCATTTCCTCCATTGACGATAATATAATAATGCTGTTTCTACATATTATTTTAGTTTAATTCCAGCTGAAAGGGGGCTTATTAACACCATAAAGTTAGATGTTAATTATAGTAAAATAATATAATCAAAAAAATAAAGTAATAGATAATCCAATACCATACCTTTCATTTTTAATCCCTTACAAATTTGGGATTAAGTCAGAATCTCAGTTTCATTTTGTTTTTCAGACTTCCCTTTGCTTGTTTGTTTGTTTTTTTTTCCATTGACTAAAAAGCCAGGGTAAGATTTAAAAAACAAAAAACAGTAAACCGTAAAACTTGGGACAGACCTGTGTTACCTTCTTTCTAGTCCATATGTGTGAGAACAAGAACAGTAATTGTTTCTTGACTTTATTCTTTCAAGTAAATCCCATTACATTGTGAGTTAGGTATAATCTTCATATTGGGATTTTATAAAATTAGGTAAATATTATAAAGATGACCAGTTTCATGGTACAAGAAAGAGGGGCAGCTGCTTGTGTATATATATTTTAAATGTCTTAAAATTATTTTCTTCAGTTTTTTTATATATACTCAAGATCACTAATAAAGAGGTTCATGAAATCATTGATTTTAAGTGATTTCCCTCAAATCTGGGTCGAATAGCCAATGTAATATAAATGAGAAAACATTGGTAATACTGCTGTTGGCAATTTGTTCAGGGAACTGAATTGTTTTTTATCATCCAAATTTCTCTTCCAAAGCCATGAAATATATAATTCTAAACTCAGGCACCACAAAGCAAGATTTTGGGTTTCATTATTAAATTCTTGCTATGAACAAATTTTTTAATTTTTAAGCGACCTAAGGCAGGAAGAGGGGTTTTTTTAATTGCTGTTTTGGTTTGGTTTGACTTTTTTTGGTAAAGCTAGCTAGTTCTTCACCACCATTTCCATTTAGATGTTATATAAATCTGTTGAAACATTTGATGAGACAATTTGAACTACTCATCTGAAATGCTCTGTTCATTATAAATCTCTTGTTTCTATCCACACACTAGCTCCACTCTAGATTGGAAGGGCTTAAAGATGAACTCTGGAGGAATAGAGGCTACGACTTAAGAGTAACTATTACTGATCAAAGGAGCTGCTTTCCATTCGCAAACATTGCTTTGCGCTATGGGTTTGGGCTCCTTCTGTTTCTACATCTTGTTGAAGACTTTCTTGACTTCCATTTGACTTCTTTGAACTCTGTTTTTGTCTTTCAACATTTCCCCCTTTTTTTTCCTTCTCTCTCCCAGATTTTTCTCTCTGTTAGCTTTCTCTTGTGTTCCTTAAACTGCTTTTTAAAATGTAGTTTATCTCTTTATTAAACTTGTCTATTAATTTGTCTATTAGTATTTGTTTCTTTTCTCTTTTAAGGCTCTAGTGGTCTAGTTACACCTGTTTTCGTTCCATGGTATGCAAACTTGCTTGTTTATTTTGCAGCAAGTTCGTTAGTGATTCTTACCCTCTTAGTATGAATTTTCAATAAGAAATAGCAGGACATTTTGCATTTACATAATGTCCCTTTCTATAAGCCCATACTTTCTTATCTATTGTCTAGACTTACTTCCCCAAACTTCTCTCTCTTTTTCTTTTTCTCACTCTCATGTCTTCCTTCCTGTATTTTTGTTTCAAGTAGTCATTAATTTCCTTTCCCATTTGGCCCAGAATTGTTTTTAATAAAACTTCTGAGTTAAAGAATATAAGAATATGATCTTTCAGATGAGCTTCTTCATTCTAGTGTATTCTAAACTAATTAAATAATCTGGGCCAAAAGAGAATAACTTTAACACCTGGAATTATTTTTCCCCTTTTTTTGGTGTGTGTGTGTGTGTGTGTGTGTGTTTCTTGTGTGTATGTTTGTGACTTTTTTTATTGTTGTTGTTTCTTTAAACATTAACAATTGTTCTTTTCAGGGAAGGACAACCATAACCCACCCTAAGTTGCAACATTCCTTTCATAAGTTGTTTCATTACAATAGTAGATTGTGTTAAGCAATAGAAATTAATTTGTTGTGTATATATATCCATTTGGGGCAAGCTGCTGTGGAATGGGAAGAAGAGGTGTGCAGTTTAAGTACAATTTCCTCTGATATTAACAAATGTTAGTGCCATCCAATGTGGCTCTTGAATTCAACACAAACATTTAAAAGAATGTTCCACTTTGACCTAAACTATTTGAATCAAAACATAAAGATTTCTGATTGATAAACTCTATTATAAACACCTAAGAACTGGTAAATAAATAGGTTCAATTTTATTGATTTCCAACAAAGGCATCTTTCATAGCCCATATTTTATTTATAACCAATTATTTTTAATCAGTAAATAACAAAAGTCATTGGAATCACACATAAATATTGTATATGAGGATTTCTCTCTTTTCCCCTTAACATGTATAATTAAAAATTACTACAATGGAGTATTTTATTATAACTTTTATTGAATTGCATTATTAGTCTAGTTGAGAGCTATCAGAGTGCCTTAGGATTAGGGGTCTGTATTCATAGCTGAATATGTGGTAACATTTTTTTCCATGTACTAATTTCAATGCACATCAATAAAAAATTGCCTTTGGTTTTGCTTCTGTCCCATTTATAATGTTGTACCCCCAATTTTTTTCTAGAAGTGTACTCTTTCTTTACAGTAAGAAAAAAATTTTGAAAATATGGAACAAATGTGATATATTTTTACTAACATGTTATGATATCTGAATATATTAAGCCTTTGCTCCTAAACCTCAGGAGCTTGCCCATTAAGTATGCATACATATCTGGCTATCTATGTTATGAGCCCTAAATTACTGAGTTTATGCTCTCTCTGCAGGTCCAGTCCAGGTGCAGCAGCAAGGAGAACATTCTCAGAGCGAGTAAGTATTTTATCATTTCAGATGGACTACTGAATTAAGAGTTTGTAGTTCAACAGGAAGAAGAGCTAAAAATGTTTTGGTGAAACAAAGAAGAGCAATTGGGGACAGTTTATATAAAGAATATAAATGTTAGGGCTTTCACCTCCTAAAAATATTAGTATCAATATATTAGTGAATATTTTCCTCATCAGTTGTTTCTGGAAGCTGGCAGCAGAATTTTGATAGCACTTCTAGTTGGGGTAGTAATGAGTTCCTCAATGATTCTACAATGAGAACCCTCTTTAATTGCCCACTGCCAAAAATTATTTGAAAACAGACTTAACTGAAAATAATAATATAAATCCACTATAAGAATCTAACTTAAAAAAAGTAAGTGACTCCTGAGAGGAGTCGTAATCATTTTGTAAATATGAATTCCTAAAAGATCCTACCTGCATAAGCAGCATGTTTCAGAACATAGTGCCACGAACGAAGGATAAAAAAACCTTAATTTTTTTTGTTTGATCACTAATAACATTAACTCGAAGTCATCTAACTTTGTGTATTACTAATTTTTCTATCCTATAAAAAGGAAATGTAAATAGCTTTTCCTTATCTGTATCCTTGAAATGATGTAACATTGAAGGTCCTGCCTTAAAAGTTTTAGGATCCTAAGAGAAAAGTACTATATAAATGCTAATAATTTAGTATTGTTATCTGTCACTTAAAATTAATGATCTCATCCTGTCTTCTCCCTGATCTTTATCAGGAGAAGAAGTACAGGTGGACCATAACTAAATGGGTCTTACTTACACCACTGAGAGTTTTAGTAAATAGAATGATTTATATTTCCAGTAGAATGTCTGTATTACTTAACAATCACAAAAGTAATTGGAGAACTTCAAAGAGATAAAAATTTGTTTTATTTTCTTTACTGTTAATTTTTCCTATTTCTGTGTTGTGCATCTATTATGTTAGCTTGAAACCTTGAGTTGGTAGACAAGCACACTGCAATTGTGTGCCCAGGATCTTTACGTTAGAGTTGTATAAAAGTAAATTCAAACAAACATGTTTAACTATACTAGTGTAAGTTTCCGCAATATTTGACAGACATGTGAATCTGAGGGAGGTTCTTCAATCCCAGAGATGTAACATTCTGTAATCCCTTACTAAGACCTAAATTGAGAAACCTGAGTCATGGGAGTAATGACAGAATATTCACTAAAATAAAACAATACAGATAAGTGAACTTTAAAAATGACATTTTGTGATGATTACTGTATGATTTCCATTTATTGTTAATCCTGAGATGATGATGGATCATTGATAGTGATTATGATGATTAGGAACAAAAATAATTTCTTAGTGACAACAGATTTCTTTGAATCCTCTTACACCTTTATCATGGATCTTTGTGTTATTAGCACTGTCTTTCATTTCAGTTATGTTCTTACTGGCTTGTAGACTGTTAACCACTTTGGATGGACATCACAGTTGTCTAGGTTTCCCTGATCGTATTTTCTTATGATGAAATAGTCATGTGCATGGTCCATAGAGCCATTTAGATCCATGTCAAGAGCCATCCAACATTGTAGCCTTTCTGTAAGTTTAAGGTCTTTCCTTTCGACACCACTTTAATAACTCATACACATGCCCCTAGCCACACCCAAGGACTCTTTCATCACCATGAGCTGTTCTGCCTCCGAACTTCTTAACTTCAGTATCTCATTGCTTATCTAGTCTACTTTAATCACCCTTAGTTTCTTCCTTTGCCATGAACTATTAATGTTGCAGTCATGTAGATCCTGTTAACAGTTCCTCATTCTTTCAGTGCTATGTTCTGCCTCTATTCTTTTGGACCCTTTCCCCCACTGTATAAATTATCTATTCCCCTTGTTTTCCTAGAAAATTCTTTTTTTTTTCTTTTCAAACATGTTTTATTTTGTAATGATGCATAAACAAATTCTTATAGAAGAGCCAAATAATACAGAAATATAGAGACTAAGTATAAATTTCCTCTTTATCTGCCCATCCCAGAATATCACCCTTCCCACTATAGGCAACCAGTATTTTCAGTTTGGTCTGTGGTGCCACAGACCTTTTTTCCTAAGCATCTCAATTTTATACATGTATATATACAAACACCATTTTTGTTTGTATGTTTGTTTCAAGTTCTTATTTAAATTCTAGTTAGTTAACATAGGGTAATATTGGTTTCAGAAGTAGAATTTAGTGATTCATCACTTACATATAACACCCAGTGCTCATCACAACAAATGCCCTCCTTAAGACCCATCATCCATTTAGGCTGTACCCCACCAAATTCCCCTCTATCAACCCTCAGTTTGTTCTCTCTACTTAAGAGTTTCTTATGGTTTGCCTCCCTCTCTCCCCTCTCCTTCTCCTATTTTCATCTGTTTTGTTTCTTAAATTCCACACATGAGTGAGATCATATGATAATCGTCTTTCTCTGACTAACTTATTTCACTTAGCATACTACACTCTAGCTCCATCCATGTCATTGCAAAGGCAAGATTTCATTCTTTTTGATGGCTAAGTAATATTCCATTGTGTTTTCTTTATCCATTCATATTCTTTATCCATTCATCAGTCAATGGACATTTGGGCTCTTTCCATAATTTAGCTATTGTAGATAATGCTGCTATAAACATCAGGGTGCATGTGTCCCTTCGAATCAGTATTTTTGTATCCTTTGATTAAATACCTAATAAGGCAATTGGGGGGCCATAGGGTAGCTCTATTTTTAACTTTTTTGAGGAAGCTCCATACTGTTTTCCAGTGTGGCTGCACCAGTTTGTATTCCCAACAGTGAAAGAGGGTTCCCCTTTCTCCGTATCCTCACTGTTGTTTCTTGTGTTGTTAATTTTAGCCATTCCAATAGGTGTGAAGTGATATCTCATAATCGTTTTGATTTGTATTTCACTGATGATGAGTGATGTTGAGCTAGAAAATTCTTACTTACACTTCAAGACTCAGTTCAAGTGTGAGCTACTCTGTGACATGTTCTATGAATTCCCCCTAGGAAAGGTAACTATAACTAATTCTTCTTGTATACCCCTCCTGTCCCTTCTTCTTTAATCGTTTTTTCATTTATTTACTGAATTAACTATTCTTAAGGAAAACATTTCCAAAATGTAGCCAAGGTAAAGAAAATTGTACAAGCATGCCTCGGAGATAATGCAGGGTTGGTCCCAGACTACCACAATAAAGTGAACATCACAATAAAGTGAATCAAATGTATTTTTTTGTTTCCCAGTGCATATAAAAGTTATGTTTATACTACACTGTAGCATAGTAAGTGTGCAATAGCTTTATGTCTAAAAAAGAATGTATATACCTTAATCAAAAAGTACTTTATTGCTAAAAAATGCTAACCATCCTCTATGCTTTCAGCAAGTTGCAATCACTGATCACAGATCACCATAACAAATATAATAATGATGAAAAAGTTTGAAATATTGAAATAATTACCAAAATGTAAAACAGAGACATGAAGTGAGCAAATGCTGTTGGAAAAATGGTGCTAATAGACTCGATTGATGCAGAGTTGCTATATATTTTCAGTTTGTTAAAAAAAAACCCACAATATCTGCAAAGCACAATAAAGTGAAATGCAATAAAACAAGGTATACCTGTAATCAACTTATTTTTTAGCATATATGGAAATTTGTCAAAACAAAACATCAATAGATCCTAGAGAAAGGAAAAGAGTTATACTTAACTTCTAAAATTTAGAACTTGGAGTTCATCTGGAATTGTCCAAGGAGGAGTTAACTTTGGTAATGTTTTTCTAAGTGTAAGAGATAACTTTCCTTTGGCTCCTCAAAAAAATTACCAAAACAACCTGTTGATAATAAACCTGAGTTATTCTTCCTGTGGTCTTTTAGGGTTCCCAGCCCAATTCAAACTTGATGGTGGTGTCCCCCACACACACAACACCAAGCAGTTCTCAGACACCAGCAGAATGTCCAAGAATTCAACTCAATTCTGACACTATCTACCCAGAAATAGCATCAGAGTCCACAGGTTAAGGATTCAGTCCTACAAAACTGCCTTCCATATTCCACTTCAGATGCCAGTCACAAGCCCCAGGCTGTTACTTGTGCCTCTGACCAACCAGCTACAGGTTAAAGGTTCCAGCAACCTCCTCCTTAGGTTCTATTAATTTTCTAGAGTGGCTTGCAGAACTCAGGGAAACACTTTCACTTACCAATTTATTAAAAGACCTGATAAAGGACACAAATCAACAGCCAGATGAAGAGAAACACAGGGCAGGGCCTGGAACAAAGGAGCTTCTGCCCTTCTGGAGCCTGGGGCCTGGCTCAGTGGCACCCAGAAGCATTCTGGTTCCCCAAGCATGGAAGCTCTCCATAAAAGAAGGGCCAAAAAGTTCTTCTTCTTGGGTTTTTAATGGAGACTTCATTACATAGTCATGATTCACTAAGTCATTGGCAACTGGCTAATTCAACCTGCAAGCCCTCTCCCTCCCCAGAGGTTGAGGGGTGGGACTCAAAGTTCCAACCCTCCAATCACATGGTTGATCCTCCTGGCAGTCAGTCCCCTGCCCTTGGGTGAGGTCCAAAAGTCACCATCATTAATAATAAGATACTCATTTCATCTTAAGGCTCTGAGGTATTTTTAGGAACTGTGGATGAAGACCAAATATATCTGAGAAATATATTTTGTCTGAATGACCAAATATATATTTCTTATAAATTTTTATATCATATATGGTATGGGAAAATACCACTACAATAAAGTTAATAGTCTCAACTAAAACTTTCTCAGAAAAGGAAAGGCAAACTCAGGGTGTTTATGAGATTTTGAAGTTTGATTTAAAGCAGATCTTTTAATATGGAGCTTAATTAAAATTAAATAGAGATCATATATAATCATCTAGGAATCAAGGACACAGCAAGGCAAGAGATTCTGAGAGTCTTGGTGTGTAAATTGTCTTTTGATACTTTCTATTTAAGAAGATTCTAGAGTGAGTATAAGTTATTTACAACTTCTGCCTTGTAATGGAAAGTTTTCTGGAATAGTGAAGTCATGTTAATAAAGACAATGGGATAGTAACGTTATGCTAATAAGACAGTAAGTTGTGTGGTTATAGGTGGTTTCAGGTATCAAGGTTCTCCTCATGGCCAGTCTTCAGCCTGACATCTGAGGGTGTGATCAATTAATCAACACAGACCTTCACTAAGGAATTACAATAGTAAATCAACTATCTAAAGAAGTTGTTTCAGTCTTCATAAGTGTCAAGTTTTCCTGTGTTTGTTGTTGTTGTTGGTGGCCATTTATTGAACCATTTGATGAGATAGCAACTGTATAGCAGCATTTAGGATTGGGAAGATCATATATCTGAATCCTGCTGCACAAATGTGAGAATTATGATCAGAGTTTGTAGTCCTTTTTCTTAGCCAGGAGATAAAAATTAAGCCGAGAACAACTATACACCCAACAAAGTAGACAACCTAGGAGATAATGAAAAAATTCTTAGAAACAAACAACCTACCAAGACTGAAACATGAAATAGAAGATCTGACCATACTGATTACTAGTCGGGAAATTGAATCAGTAATCAAAAATCTCCCAACAAAGAAAAAACAGCACCAGATGGTTTCACTGGTAACTTTTACCAAATCTTTAAAGAAAAATTAATGCCAGGGCGCCTGGGTGGCTCAGTTGTTGGGCGTCTGCCTTCGGCTCAGGGCGTGATCCCAGCATTATGGGATCGAGCCCTGCATCAGGCTCCTCCACTGGGAGCCTGCTTCTTCCTCTCCCACTCCCCCTGCTTGTGTTCCCTCTCTCGCTGGCTGTCTCTCTCTCTGTCAAATAAATAAAATAAAATCTTTTAAAAAAATACCTTTAAAAGAAAAAAGAAAAATTAATGCCAATCCTTCTCAAACTCATCCAAGAAACTGAAGAAAAGGGGACACTCCCAAACTCATTTTACAAGGCCAAGATTACTCTAATAACAGAGCCAGGAAAAGATGCTACAAGAAAAGAAAACTACAGGCCAAAATCCCTAGTGAATATAGATGCAGAAATTTTCAGTAAAATACTGCAAACTGAATTCAGCAGCACAGTAAAAAAATCATTCAGCATATCAAGTGGGTTTTATCCCTGGAATGCAAGCATTGGTCAATACACACAAATAAATAAATATGATAGTTTAATAGAATAAAAGAGAAAAAAGAACATGATCATCTCAATAGACACAGAAAAAGCATTTGACAAAATTCAACATCCATTCATGATTTAAAAAAAAAAAATTCTTAATGAATTAGGTATAGAAGGAACTTACCTCAGCATAATAAAGGTCATTAATGACAGCCCCACAGCTAACATCACACTCAGTGGTAAAATGTTGAAAATTTTTCCTCTAAGCTCAGGAACAAGACAAGGGTGCCCACACTCACCACTCTTACTCAAGATAGTACTGGAAGTCCTGACCAGAGCAATCAGGCAAGAAAAATAAATAAAAAACATCAGAATTGGAAAAGCAATAAAATTGTCCCTATTTGCAGATGACATGATTTTATATTTAGAAAATCCTAAAGACTTTTAGAAATAATCAATGATCAGGAAAGTTGTTAAGGTACAAAATTAACTTAAAAAACTTAGTAGTATTTCTAAATAATAACAATGAATTATCTGGAAAAAAAATAATCCCATTTATACTAGCATCAAAAAAAATAAAATAAAATATTTAGTAATAAATTTAGCTGAAATCAGTTTTCACCAAGGAGGTGAAAGATCTCTATACTGAAAATTATAATACATTGTTGAAAGAAATTGAAGAAGATACAGATAAATGGAAAGGTAACGCATGATCATGGAGTGGAAGAACTGATATAAGTATCCATACTGCCGATAGTGATCTGTAGATTCAGTGCAATCTCTATCAAGATTCCCGTGGAATTTTTTAGAGTAGAAAACAAAATTCTAAAATGTATATGGAACCACAAAAGACCCCAAATAACCAAAGCTATCCTGAGAAAGAACAAAGAGGGAGGCATCACTTCCTGATTTCAAGCTGTATTAGAAAACTATGTTAATCAAAGCAGTGTGGTACTGACATTAAAACAGACCAATGAAACAGAAACAAGAGCCTAGAAATAAACCCATGCATATATAGTCCATTAATATTTAACAAGGGAGTCAAGAATACTCAGTAGAGAAAAGACAGTCTTTTGAGATAAATGGTGCTGAGAAAATTGAATATTCACATGTAAAAAAAGAATGAAACTTGACACCTGTCTTAAAGCACTTACAAAAATTAACTCAAAATGGGTTAAAGACTTAAATGTAAGACCTGAAACCATGAAACTCCAAGAGGAAAATATAGGAAAAAAGCTCCTTTACATGAGTCTTGGCAATGATTTTTTTGGATATGCCCCCTAAGGATAAGCAACAAAAATTTTTTAAAAAATTTTTTAAATGGGACATCGAACTCAAAATGTTCTGCACAGCAAAAGAAACTATCAACAAAATGAAAAGACAACATATGGAATAGGGAAAAAAATTGAAAACCATATATCTCATAAGGGGTTAATATCCAGAATATATAAAGAACTCGTGCAACTTAATACAAAAATAACAATAATAATCCAATTTTTTAAATGGGCAGAGAACCTGAATAAACATTTTTCCAAAGAAGATATACAAAGGGCCAACAGGTACATGAAAAGTCACTCAACATTTAGTAATCTTAAGGAAAAATATTCAAGACCACAATGAGATATCACCTCATGCCTGTTAGAATGTTCACCATCAAAAAGATAAGTCATAACAAATGCTGGAGAGAATGTGGAGAAAAGGGAACGCACGTGTACTGTTCGTAGGATTGTAAATTGGTACAGCCACTATGAATAAACAGTATGGAGGATTTTGACTCCTAAAACCCACTTTTTCTACATTTTTCAAAATTAAGTTATCCAATAATCTTTTTTTCTGAGAAAAGAGATAGATGGGCTAAAATGGACTGTGAATGATGATGGGGACTTTACTGAAGGCAGCCATCAATCTACCAAGATAGTAAGTTCCTGTCCTGTTTGCAGTTAGTCAGCCAGCTTTTGTACCACAAATGCAGTACCAGTCATTGGGTGGCACCCAATGATCTAATTTTGGTCAAAATACCCCTCTGTGCTTAGCAAATATGTTATAACATATTGAACAACTAGTCAGGAGTAAATTGGTGCCAACAATAAAATATAAAGTATTGAGAGTATTTGTAGAGCTAAAATAAAGGAGATTTATATAGTGCCTTACTTGTAGGATGTATAAAAGTGAGGCAGCCTCCAAATAATACATCATTGTTTCCTAGTTCTTTTGCAAGTTCTATTTCTGTTAAAGTTTGGTTACAAAAGCTAGTTCCCACCAAAAAATCCCTGAGAACCTTCTCATTTGGGTATGATCTACAGGGAGTTTTGGATTTCCATTTGTCTAACCTATTATATAGTTTGTCATCTAAAAAAGTCACCTAATAGTTGAGTCCAGTTACCCAGGAAGGCAACTGATTCATTACAAGGATGTGGAACCAAAAAAACCTGGGTGGCTACCAAAGAAAAATGTGTATAAAACCAGTTTGGTATATGTTTAGCTAGTTTACAAATAAATAATAGCTGGGTACTAGATGCATACCAATGAATAATTAAGGAAGAAAGAGCAATATTAAGAATAGAGCAATATAGATGGCACCCTTAAACTGGGGAGGGGAAGTTGGTGGGGGACAACAATGAAAATAAAGAACCAGAGAACACACGTTAAAGCCTGGCAATTAGTTGTCTTGTTCTGTGACTCTTGGGTAGAAGGTCTCTGCATTTCATGTGGTCAAAGGTCTTGCGTAGAAGATGTCTCTTTCAGAGGACTGTCTGCTTCTACAGGGTTCCTAAAAACACCCCAGCTTAAGATCTTCCGTAAATTCAAGAATGTATTATTCCTCTTCAAGACATGAATACAGGGATTGAATCTTTGGGGTTCTATTGCTGTGCTCATTGCTAACAGTACCTTATAAGGTCCTTTCCAATGGGCCTCGGAGCTCTCTTTCTCTGATGTCTCTAACAAAAAAGACCATGTCCCTGGGTTTTAGGTCATGCAAGGGTTGTTTAGAAGGGTATTGAGGAAAGGCAGCTCATACCTATTTATGAGGCTTGGTGGATAGCAAGAATAATCCCATGCAATATTTAGCTCTATCTGCTTACAAGTGTGGAATTTAGAATCAAAGGTATATAATCCTAGATATATGGACTGGCCTGTTACTAATTCATGGGGGATAGCTGATGAACCCCAGGAATACTTGATCTCATTGGCATTAAGGATAATACCTTAAGCCATAGAAGTTCAAGAGCCTTTTAAGAATTTAATTTAATTTTCAAAATTATATTTGTTCTCTCTACCTTTCCTGAAGATTGAGGGTGAGACTGACAAAGTTTTTTACAAAGTGGCAGGGCTTTGTGACACTCTTTAGTAATAGGCCCAGTAAAATGGATGCCTCCATTACTAGAGAGGTCGGTATTCCCCAGGACGGGAACACAAAATCAAGAAAATTTTGCTACTGTTAGGGTTGTAGCTCTCTGTCAAGAAAAGTCTTCAAACATCCCAAGAACAAGCAAAAAATGACCAAGACATATACAAAACCTACTATAGAGAGTAGTGTTATTACATGATCCATTTGAAAGTCTTTAAAAGGGGGCCCTGAGGTTTGGGCTTTTGTCCATGTTCCACCCTTAATTTTTATCAGGATTATGTTGGTGACAGATGAAATATAGTAAAGCTTTCCCATCAATATTAATTATGTACATTGGCAAATTTATTCTTTCACTGGTGGATAATTTCATGTAAAATTTTTACAAGATTCTATTTGAGGTCGTTCAATGCTACTAAATAGCCAGTAGTCAGTTTACATTCAGAATTCTCCTAGTACCTCTTTTCTGACTCTGGAGCTGATTGCTGGCATTTTGTAATAGAGGCTTTGAACTCTCTTTGCTTTTAAACCAAAGATTTGGTCGCTTGGGGTATTCTAACTTGGTCTGGCATGATTAACAAAGCATTTCCTTTAGCCTCTATATTATTACCTCCTTTTGTTGAGCTCCTGTTTTATAATATCCACTTCCTCAGGAAGCATTAGAGCACTTAAAAGTTCTATGAATTGCTAACCATTCTTAATTGGGATTCCTGTTGAGGTCAAAAATCCACCTTGTTTCCAAAGTGTTTCAAAATCATGGAGTAACCCAAAAGCAAATCTACTATTAGTGCATATATTAACGCTCTTATCTGTAGCTAACTGAAACCTCCATTGTGCTCACTTGAGTTCTTTCACCTGGGCAGATTTGCCTCTGGCAAAGGATCATATTCTAGGGATGAACTTTTATGATAATAAGGTGGGAAGTTATTTAAGACGTAATTTTAACTCACAAAAGCCCTGTATTCATGTTTGGCACCCAAGGAAGAGGTTCAGTTTCCAAGAACTTGGTTAAGTCTTATTTTGGCATGGCAATTTCAGAAAAGTTGAAAACTTACTGCCTGCAGTAAGTCTGTGAGACTCAGGAATCCTTTTAATTATCTCTTAGATACTGTCATGGGAAAGTTTTTTAAAGTCCATACTCTGCCAGGGGTAGGAAATTTGCTGCCTTGAGGTAAAGCATATTCTAGACAAATGACCTTAGACAAAATTGTAACTTCTCTTTGGAAATTTTAGTCTCTTTGTGAGTTAAAACAGTTTAAGTAGACAGATGGAATCAGTCTTAGAGCTCACTCCATCTTTAGAACACAACAAAAAGTTACCCACATATTGAATAAGAGTAGAATCCCAGGGAAATACAGTCCTTTACGTCCTGATTGAGGACTTGTGACAGTAGGAGAGTGTTTCAGGAAACCCCTGGAACTTAACAGTCCAGGTATATTGTTGATTTTCTTAGGAGAAGGCAAATATTGACTGTTTTGACCCAAAGGGTCATTAAAGAAAATATAACGTAACACCATCAAATATGCAGCCTCAGGAGGCAGTGAAGATAAAAGAGATTTGGGGATTGGTACTATATAAAAGTGGGATATGACTTTCTATTATAGGCCTGATACACTGAACAAATCTGTATCTCCACCCACTGGGCTTTTTGATTGGGAGGATAGAAATGTTATAAGAATAAGTAAAACATGGGGTGCTGGGTGGCCAAGTTGGTTGGGCATTCAACTCTTGGTTTCAATTCAGTTCCTAATCTCAGGGTGGTGGAATCTGGCCCCACATTGGGCTCTGTGCTCAGTGCAGAGTCTGCTTGGGGTTCTCTCTCCCTCTCCCTCTGCGCCTCCTGCTCATGCTCTCTCTCTCTCTCTCTCTCTCTCTCTCGCACACACGCTCGCTTGCTCTCTCTCAAATAAATAAATCTTAAAAAAAAAAAAAAGAGTAAGTACAATATATTTTGAATCTTTTCTCTATTTACTTTCACCTAGTAATTTTAGTGCTTCTTTAGCTTCTGGTTTAAGAGAGTATTTTGTAATTTGGGGTAGAGGTTTAGATGGTCGATTTGAATCTTTATATGTTCAGCCCCAGTAATCCTTATAAGTTGAATTTTTGCCCACAAAGTGAAAAAGTTCTGGCATTTCCTTGAGATTTTCCATTTCGAGTTGATTTAGACACAAAGGTACTGGTAAGTCAATATCCAAATTAGCTATAATCTCATTACAAATAGGGGAGTCCTCGGGTACTTCAAGGAAGAAACCATCAGGAGAATATTTAATCTAGCAATTTCATTTATACAGTACACTCCTTTTTTTTTATTTTATTTATTTTTAAGGATTTATTTATTTTAATTTTTTATTTTTATTTATTTTTTTATGTAAAGTTCGATGATTCATTAGTTCTGTATAACACCCAGTGCACCATGCAATACGTGCCCTCCTTACTACCCATCACCAGCCTATCCCATTCTCCCACCCCCCTCCCCTCTGAAGCCCTCAGTTTGTTTCTCAGAGTCCAGTTTCTCATGCTTCATTCCCCCTTCTGATTACCCCCCCTTTCTTTATCCCTTTCTTCTCCTACCAATCTTCCTAGTTCTTATGTTCCATAGATGAGAGAAACCATATGATAATTGTCTTTCTGTCTTTGACTTATTTCACTCAGCATTATCTCCTCCAGTGCCGTCCATGTTGCAGCAAATGTTGAGAAATCGTTCTTTCTGATGGCTGAGTAATATTCCATTGTATATATGGACCACATCTTCTTAATCCAGTCATCTGTTGAAGGGCATCTCGGCTCCTTCCACGATTGAGCTATGTGCTGCTATGAACATTGGGGTGCATATGGCCCTTCTCTTCACTATGTCTGTATCTTTGGGGTAAATACCCAGTAGTGCAATGGCTGGATCATAGGGTAGCTCAATTTTTAACTTTTTAAGGGACCGCCACACTGTTTTCCAGAGTGGCTGTACCAACTTGCATTCCCACCAACAACGTAGGAGGGATCCCCTGTCTCCACATCCTCTCCAACAATTGTTGTTTCTTGCCTTGTCAATTTTTGCCATTCTAACTGGCATAAGGTGGTATCTTAGTGTGGTTTTGATTTGAATTTTCCTGATGGCTAATGATTTTGAACATTTTTTCATGTGTCTGTTAGACATTTGTATGTCTTCATTGGAAAATTGTCTGTTCGTATCTTCTGCCCATTTTATGATTTGTTTATTTGTTTCTCGTGTATTGAGTTTGAGAAGTTCTTTGTAGATCTTGGATACCAGTCTTTTATCTATACAGTACGCTCCTATCAAGTTAGCAGTTATCACAGAGGAGGGAAGAATATTCCTCTGTTAAATATCTAAGGGGCACAGTTATAAATGGAACTATCAGGATTATTAGAGATACCTACCAATAAGTAGTTTTTTACTGCAACGGAGAAATCGTGTAACAGTGGTATAGTTTAAGGTTGATATTGTATGCCTGTATTA
Organism: Ursus arctos; assembly: GCF_023065955.2. NCBI lineage: Eukaryota > Metazoa > Chordata > Mammalia > Carnivora > Ursidae > Ursus > Ursus arctos. Next base: position 32,856,695 of record NW_026622930.1, on the reverse strand, counting down.
ACAAAAAAAAAATTGTGAGCTTGTTGAATATTTAGAGAAATTTCTCTCTCAGATTTTAAGGGTAGAACAAAAAATGAGGCACTCACTTCTCCCTCAGAGCACCTTCCTTAACTCACTTCATTTTTTTCCTTTAGTTTCTTAACTAAGATAAAATAGTTATTTTTTTTCAATGTCCTTTTTCTATATAGTATTTATAAGTATCTTTATCAGAAGATTCCTTCTTTCAGGATTTACTGACCCTGATAAGAGTCTAGCTGTTTTATCTGTAAGTCCATCAATTTATTGAGGTGGTTGTTATAAAACTCTCAATATTCTGCAAGGTGCTAGAAGTCTGGCAATGTTATTATTTTCCTTATTAGTTTTTTGCTTACATACAGAATCCTCTATTTTTGTCTTAAGAGTTTACAAAAAAACTAGGAGAGAGTTAGGAGTCACATCTGCTTTAAGGTCTATTCCTGAGTGCTGTCTAAAGGTGTTAAAGAGCCTCTCCCTGAAGTCTCCAATGTTCTCATCCTTTCTTTGCTGTAATACTGAATCAGAGTCCAATCTACTTTCTCAGGAAACCTCCAAAAGACCTTGACCAACTTCTGTAGTTTTTCTAAACCCCTCTGGTTTCTTATGTGATTCAGGTTCTTCCATTTCTACCTTTCCTATGGAATTTTTTGCATCTCAAACTTCTACTGCATATGAGCTAATTGTTTCAGATATGGAAGCCCTGGATTATATATTCTTAAAATTATTCTTTCTCTTCAAATTTCATTCTCTCCTTTTTTAGTCTTAGTGGTTTGTTTGTTTTCTTTTTTCAAATTTTTATTTAAATTCTAGTTAGTTGAGATATAGTGTACTGTTGGTTTCAGGAGTGGAATTTTCATCACTTACATGTAACACCCAGTGCTATCCTTTCTAGGCTTTGGAAAATCATTGATGACTCTCAAATTGGAGGAAGAATGGGGCTTAAAATCAACCATAGGGAGCTTTTTTCTGTTCTGAATGAAGTTTAAGAGGTGACTGAGCTTTGGAAGTTTCTGGCCAGCCAAAAGCGAAAAGGAGTGGAGCAGAGGGAGAGATGGAGCAGAAGGAAATGGAGTAGTATAGGATGGAGAAAGAGAAATAGTAGGATAAAATCCACTAAGCTCAAGATGTGGTTTCAGAGGATTTGAAGAGGCATTATTTAAAAGTTTTCACATTTTTATTTTACCGTCGTCAAGGAATTTCTTGGAAGCAGTTTTGGAATCTGAATTTATTTGGATGTTTCCTCATATAATGAAAAAATCCATCCCATTGGATGTTTGGAATTTTGTTCCTTTTTGTTCTGTAGTGCCTCTCAAATAATTTTGTTTAAATTGAAAGTTCCCCAGAGTGCCACTATAACTCTAAATTATCCTTGGTGAAATTAAAGATCAGTGCACAAATTTGGGTTATAGCATAACTACCTGGAAGAAGTAGGAGTCTGGTCTAGAAGGGACATAGATTTAGATTTAGCCTAAGACAAACTTAAGAAACTGTGAATAGAGTAGGCCAGCCAAGAGTGTTTCTTGGGCACCTCATGCATCAGGCTTCCCAACCTAATGGCTGGGTTGTCACACTACAAACTGACATATTTATAGTTCCAGAACATGGAAAGGTTTAAAGGAGAGTTTTCTCCAATAGCCATACTGTCACTAACAAAACAAGAAGAGTGAAAATTCTCAGATGTTGACCCTGGGCAAAGTTATCCAAAGGACAGCACTTTAATAGAGACCTGACCCTCTCAATTCCTGAGGCCAGTTTGCAAAATAGATTTATTGGGACCTATATCCATCTTTTTCCACATGAATTGTCCCTTTACAGAGGTATAACAAAAAACAAACCAAAAATGACAAGAATAGACAAGACAGACAGTAACGTTGTTGGAGATAAGATGTATTTCCACCAAGGATAAAAGCTTTTTTATTCTTGGGAGACAAACTTAGCAATTGGAGAGCTCAAAGAAAAAGCAACAGTTCCAGCTAATGTGAGACTTACTTATCTCACTATAGTAATTAGAGACACTCCCATTCCCCAAGCCCGAGGCTCAGAGGGCCTCAGAGAAGCTTGCTCTTATCAAATCAAGGGTCTTGGACGTTGTTGAGAAGATCAGTCTTGACTGGGTCTCCCTACGGCCTCTATGATTTTGCTGGCTCCCCACAAATAAGTTTTCATAGTAGAGGGGAGCTCTGCCTTAACAGAGTCTTGGTAGCATTTCAGTGTGAGTTCACTTTTGAGGTGTTTATGATATTTTGAAGCTAGGCTTAAGTTGAGTTTCTCATCATGGCAGTTTGATTAGAACTGGGTAAAATCATGATAAAATAGTTTAGAATGCACATCGCAAGGCAAGGAGTGTGTGTGTGTGTGTGTGTGTGTGTGGTGTGTGTGTGTGTTTTTTTTAATTTTGGCCTTATTCTACAGAATAACATTTGCATGTATGCAAAATCAATTAAAACCCAAGCAAAGCTCAAGTTGAACAAAGGGCCAGTGCTAACTCCAGGAAACCCTGCAGGGATCCCCAGGAATAAAGACGCATTAAAATTGTGATTTGAACACATTGATTTTTGGTAGCTCATTTAGCTACAGTCTTCAGGCATCAGCATGCATAACCAAAAAGTAGAGAAGGATTGCCTAAACAACTAGGCAGAGATAAGGAGCTGTGTTTTTCAGAGAAGCAAGTCATTCCAAATCCGAAATGACTGAAGCAGTTCATTTCACTTCATTCTTACTCAAATTCCACTGGAGTCAGATATGACATATCATCTTCTGTTCTAAGAATGAAGTCTTCAGGTAGTGTTTCAGATGCTATCTAAACTAACTGTCCTAGGAATACAGGGTGTATAAGTTCTTTAATTAATAGGTTTCTCTGGTTTCTGAAACATAAAATGAGTTACTGCAGCGGCCAAAGTCCACACAGAGCCAGTCATCAGTGTCCTTTCTTTCAGTCTTTTTTAATTGAGGTGAAATTCACATAAAATAAAGCATTTTTAAAGTAAGTAAGTCAGTGGTATTTAGTACATTTACAGTGTTGTGCAACCACCACCTCTATCTAGTTCCAAAACATTTGCATCACATGAAAAGGAAATTCCATACCTATTAAGCACTTACTCTCCACTCCCCACTGCCCCCAGCTCCCAGCAACTACCAGTCTGCTTTCTTTCTCTAAAGATTTGTCTATTTGAGATGATTTTTTACAAAATGGAATCATACAATTCCATATAAATATAATATGTGATGATTTTGTCTAGCTGCTTTTGCTTAGCTCCATGGTGTAGAATGTATCAGTATTTAATTCCTTCTTATGGCTGCATAATATTCTATTATGTATATATATCACATTTTGTTTATGCATTGGTCAGTTGATGGACATTTAGATGTTTTACGTTTTGACTATCGTGAATGGTGCTGCTGTGAACATACCTGTACATGTATTTGTTTCAGTACCTGTTTTCAGTTCTTTTGGGTATTTACCTAGAAGGTGGAATTGCTGGTCATATTTGTAATTCTATGTTCAACTTTCTGAAGAACTGCTGAACTATTTTCCACAGTACTAAACCATTCTACATTCTCAACAGCAATATCCAAGAATCCCTTTTTCCACATCCATGCCCAAACTTGACTTTTTTTTTCTTAACAACCATTCAAGTAGAAGGGAAGTGTTATCTCATTGTGGTTTTGATTTTCATTTCCCTAATGAGTAATCATGTGGAGGATCTTTTCATATGCTTGTTGGCCATTTGTGTATCTTCTTTGGAGAAATGCCTATTCAAATTCTTTGCCCAATTTCTAATTGGTTGGTTTGTCTTTTTGCTGTTGATTGTAAAAGTTCCTGATATATTCTAGGTTCTAGACCCTCATCAGATATATTATTTGCAAATATATTCTCCCATTCTCAAGGTTGTCTTTTTACTTTCTTGATAATGTCCTTTGCACAAAAGTTTTTAATTTTAATGAAGTTCAGTTTAAGTTTTCTTTTGTTACTTATGTTTTTGGTATCCTATTTGAGAAATCATTGCCAAATCCAAGGTCATGATGCTTTACTCCTATGTTTTCTTTTAAGAGTTATATGGTTTTAGCTATTATATTTAGGTCATTGATTCATTTTGAGTTACTTCATTCTTTCACACATAGATATCCAATTGTCCCAGTGCCATTTATTGAAAAGACTTGGCACCCATGTCAAAAATCAATTTACTATAAATATATTGATTCATTTCTGGACTCTCAATTCTATTCCATTGATCTGTATTACTATCCTTACACTAGTACTGTACTGTTTTGATTACTGTAGTTTTGTAGTAACTTTTGAAATTGGGAAGTGAGAGTCCTCCAACTTTGTCCTTTTTTAATATTGTTTTAACTCTTAGAGGCTATTCCATATGAATTTGAGGATTGACTTTTACATTTCTGGGGGAAAAAGGGGGGGAAAGCCATCAGGATTTTGATAGGTATAACTGTGAATCTATAGATTGCTTTGGGTAGTATTGCCATCTTAACAATATTAAGTCTTCCAGTCTGTCTTCCTTTAGATGTTAATGTGAGGCTCACATTTATATTTTGGGTATTTGTATGTTTTCACAATGAAGTAGGCTATGTATCTGGTAGAGATTCCACTCTCAGTCACAAAGTAATCTGTATATTTCATCTCTGGAGGAATTTTTTTTTTATTTTTTTTTTATTTACAATGATTTTTATTATATTATGTTAGTCACCATACAGTACATCCCCGGTTTCCGATGTAAGGCTCGATGTCTGGAGGAATTTTTATTACACAGATGTCTTTTGCATTTTCTTGCCTCAGAGGTGAAACCAGCGTATTAGTGTCCAACTTGGAACTAGTATGATTTGCTGTGCCAGACACCAGGTACCCCTCACCTCACAGCTGCCCCTCCTCCCACTTCTCCAGCCTGTCCCAGGGCCAGACAGGCCAGGCCACTGGTGCCCTGCAGTAGTCCAGTCCCCAGCGGTGAGAAGCGTGGAGACCAGCCCATAGCATGCCTCACTCCCTGAGAAAGGCCTGTTACCACAGCAGTACTCAAGCCACCTCCAATGCAAGGATTCAAGGGTGAGGGTTTAAAAACGTCTTGGTATGTAAGCTATCTTTGATGCTATTTAGGATTTAATGAGTCTTTCAGGAAGTTCCTAGAATTAATAATAAAAATTTTTGCAAGTTTTATCCTCCCAGGCAATAGTTTTCTGGATTAATAAAGTTGTGTTGATAGAGACATTGAATAGTAAAGTCATTTCAATTCTGACTGTAATGTAATAGCCAACAGTAGTTATCTAGGCAGAAATATCCCTAGAATGCAAAATAATTTATCAGTACCCTAACTTGGTGCCTAAAAGAAGGCATCCTTCTTCATTTAACTATGTATAAAATTGTATGCTAATTTCTGGAGATTCTTATTTGAACAAACTATATAGTAAGTAAAATAGAGGCTTCAGGTTTTGGGTTATATAAAAACAGAATTGACTTTCACCTTTGAATGAATTAAGAGATTTTATTACTTTAGCAGCAAGAAACTAGAATAATGATTCAGTTGAGACACTGTTCAAGAAAGGGATTTCCCATGGCTGGATTTCAAAACTGACTCAGCATTGCTTTCCTTTTCAAACCACTCTTTTTCCAGGTTGTTTTGCCAGTTCTCGAAGAATAGCACATTTATCTGAGGTCTCTAATGGACTTTTAATTTTAAAATAATTTTATCTTGGGGCACCTGGGTGGCTCAGTCGTTAACTCTCTGCCTTCGGCTCAGGGCGTGATCCTGGCATTCTGGGATCCAGCCCCACATTGGGCTCCTCTGCTGGGAGCCTGCTTCCTCTCCCACTCCCCTGCTTGTGTTCCCTCTCTCGCTGGCTGTCTCTCTCTCTGTCAAATAAATAAATAAAATCTTTAAAAATAATTATAATTTTATCTTAAGGACATGTTTACTTGAAGACAATTCTTTTTTTTTCTTTTTTTTTTTTTTTTAATAATGATTTTTTATTATATTATGTTAGTCACCATACAGTACATCCCCGGTTTTCGATGTAAGGCTCGATGATTCATTAGTTGCGTATAACACCCAGTGCACCATGCAATATGTGCCCTCCTTACTACCCATCACCGGTCTATCCCATTCCCCCACCCCCCTCCCCTCTGTAGCCCTCAGTTTGTTTCTCATAGTCCATAGTCTCTCATGTTTCATTCCCCCTTCTGATTACCCCCCCCTTTCTTTATCCCTTTCTTCCCCTACTGATCATTCTAGTTCTTATGTTCCATAGATGAGAGAAATCATATGATAGTTGTCTTTCTCTGCTTGACTTATTTCACTAAGCATTATCTCCTCCAGTGCCGTCCATGTTGTAGCAAATGTTGAGAACTCGTTCTTTCTGATTGCTGAGTAATATTCCATTGTATATATGGACCACAACTTCTTAATCCAGTCATCTGTTGAAGGGCATCTCGGCTCCTTCCACGATTTAGCTATTGTGGACATTGCTGCTATGAACATTGGGGTGCATATGGCCCTTCTCTTCACTACGTCTGTATCTTTGGGGTAAACACCCAGTAGTGCAATGGCTGGATCATAGGGTAGCTCAATTTTTAACTTTTTAAGGGACCTCCACACTGTTTTCCAGAGTGGCTGTACCAACTTGCATTCCCACCAACAATGTAGGAGGGATCCCCTTTCTCCACATCCTCTCCAACAATTGCTGTTTCTTGCCTTGTCTATTTTGGCCATTCTAACTGGCGTAAGGTGGTATCTCAGTGTGGTTTTGATTTGAATTTCCTTGATGGCTAATGATTTTGAACATTTTTTCATGTGTCTGTTAGCCATTTGTATGTCTTCATTGGAAAAGTGTCTGTTCATATCTTCTGCCCATTTTTTGATTTGTTTATTTGTTTCTCGTGTATTGAGTTTGAGAAGTTCTTTGTAGATCTTGGATACCAGTCCTTTATCTGTAGTGTCATTTGCAAATATCTTCTCCCATTCCGTGGGCTGCCTCTTAGTTTTTCTGACTGTTTCCTTGGCTGTGCAGAAACTGTTAATCTTGATGAAGTCCCATAAATTCATTTTATCTTTTGTTTCTCTTGCCTTTGGGGATGTATCATGAAAAAGGTTGCTTTGGCCGATGTCGTAGAGGTTGCTGCCTATGTTCTCCTCTAGAATTCTGATGGATTCCTGTCTCACATCGAGGTCTTTCATCCATTTGGAGTTTATTTTTGTGTATGGTGTGAGATAGTGGTCAAGTTTCATTCTTTTGCATGTAGCTGTCCAATTTTCCCAGCGCCATTTATTGAAGAGACTGTCTTTTTCCCACTGGGTGTTTTTTCCTGCTTTATCAAATATTAGTTGCCCAAAGAGCTGAGGGTCCATTTCTGGGCTCTCTATTCTGTTCCATTGGTCTATGTGTCTGTTTTTGTGCCAGTACCATGCTGTCTTTGTGATCACAGCTTTGTAGTACAGCTCGAAATCCGGCATTGTGATGCCCCCAGCTTTGTTTTTCCTTTTCGACAGTTCCTTGGAGATTCGGGGTCTTTTCTGGTTCCATACAAATTTAAGGACTATTTGTTCCAGTTCTTTGAAAAACGTTCTCGGTATTTTGATCGGGATAGCATTGAAAGTGTAGATTGCTCTGGGTAGCATACTTGAAGACAATTCTATTTTATTGGAGACACACATTATGTAATAGAACAGGGTTCAGTGGGATGCAGATGAGATAAATATTCATTAAATATTAAAATTCTTACCAGAACTGTTAAGTGAAAAATTTTAGGTATTTAGTTTATCTGCAGCTCCTAACTTTCTTTAAGACTTTGCTTTTCCCACTTTATGTGTAAAAGTTTGCTAGTCTTATACTAATCGACCGAACTTATGATTTTTATGGTTCTGCTGTCTCTGTCTCTCTCTCCCCCTCTAAAATAAGTAAACAGACAAACCCAATAAAATATTAAGGACATATTAAGCAAAAATTATGGAAATTAAGGAAATATAAACAGAAGAAGCTATTAAGAAAAAGGCTTTGTCACCTTCCAGATCTGAGCAGTGTCCCTCTTATGTTCTCCTCTAGTACTCTGTAGTTCTCTTATTTTATTGAAAGCCCATTTACAGTACAGTGCTTTTCTGCCTTCTCTGCTTATTCCGTCCACTCCATCCTAAGCTCCTTGCAGTAACTCATCTATCTTGCTCACTCATACTTTTCCCAGGATCTCTCAATAAATGGGATGAATGGGTGAGTGAGTAAATAAATGAAAGGAAAACCTTGGGCAAGCAGAGCAAAGAAGTGACAATAGAACATCCAGAGTAAGAAAAGAGAATGGGAGCAGAGAAGGAAAACAATAAACATTAGCAAAAGCATTAATGTTTTTGTTACCAGTACTATTCTGTTTAAATTATTTCATGTTTCATTCTGGCACTTATTATTCATTCGTTGTCACTACTGTCACCAGATTCAGAACCTTTTGTCTAAAGTATATTATCGTACTTTTTGGTTCTAGTCTGATGCTTTTCAATTTATCCTAGATAGATAAGTCTTCTAGTTAAATTTCTTGTACCAAAAACATGAAGTTTTGGGGGTGCCTGGGTGGCTCAATCAGTTGAGTGACCAGTACTTGATTTTGGCTCAGGTCATGATCGGGATTGTGGGATCGAGCCCCCCCAAGGCTCTGTGCTGGGTGTGGAGCCTGCTTGGGATTCTCTCTCTTCCTCTCCCTCTGCCCCTCACCACTCCCCCTAAAGAAAAAAAAATTTTTTTAAATAAGTTTTTTTTTTACGAGAAGAAACTCTTAAGAGAATTATGAAATAGTCCTTGAAGAAGTATGTTAATTTCTTGTAGTTCCTATTTTTAGAAAATTTTTCCTAATTCTCTCCCACTGTGATCTAATCCCTTACCCTCTTGATTGGCACTTACTGGATTAGACAACAACTGCTTATCATCACTTATTCAATTTTTCTTTATATAACTAAAGATAATTAGCAATTCACTTCCATAAATATTTATTGAGGTACTATTTATAAGACTGCCTTTCTCAACTTTCTCATCTAATCTCCTAAATAAATCAGATTTTTTCATATATCTTCATGTCATTTATTTACCAAGTTCTCAAATATTTTTCTTTTATTTGTGAAACCTAATAATTTCATAGGCAGTATTTACCTTCAATTTAAATTTGATCTTGTCTTATTTCATATGAAACATTGTGACTCATTTATTACTTTTAGTCAATCTTTTTAGCCTCTTGTCAGTATTTTATCTGGTATAGCTAAAAACATTAAGTTAATAAATCATGGAATAGGAAGTCCCACACCTCTTTTCTCCACAGACACACCAACTTAACAACAGTATATGGAGCAAAATACCTTTGTGAGAACTCCACAAACCAGTTAATAAATTGCACACCGCAGGTGAGTGCAAAGCCAAGAAGAAGCCAAGCAAAGGTGTATTAAAATGAGAAAGAAGAGTCTTTTCACTTTACCTATGATCTCTGCTCCCACTCATTCAGCACAGCTCACTATGATCATCAGAGAATACCCAGCTTGCAACCTCTCACTGGAGGGAAAAGGAGAGAGAAGAGTGGAATAAGCATCCAATGTTTGAGTTTTTTGAAGGCTGCCCAAGGAACTGGTTTGTCTCATCTGACTTGGAGTGCTGATGAAACCAGCATAGTTTGCATGCTTGGGGGCCACTGAAAGCAAGTGAGAGCAGTGGCTGCTTGCAGTGACATTGGAGTGCCCGAAATAGTACAGAAGCTGACATGGCTCACTGTTTGGGGAGAAGGCCCCCAGCTCCCAGCTTATTCCTTAGGTAGAAGAGAAAAGAGTGCAGCATGTATATGCAGCAGTCCAGTTTAGAGGTAGGGAAGGAGGCCTATCCAAAGGATTGGTTTCTGTCTCGCTTGACTTAGAGTGCTTGAGTTGGCATACTTTGGTTGCCAAGGGGCCACTGAGATTAAAGGAGAGTAGGTGGCTTGCTGCTGCAGCACCAGAGAGATTGCAGTGCCACAGGCAGATACCAAAGGAAACAAGAGACAATGGACTCCTGAAAAAGAAACCAACAAACCTCTCATGTAAGTAGAAAATTACATGCATAGCCAAGAGAAGTCATGAAACCCTCAGAATCTCTAGCTGGACTGTTTGGTGAAAGTCTTCCTCTGTACAAAGTCAATCTATAAGGACTGGGAGATATGGCTATTTTCCCGATATGCATAAAACTCAGAAGAAAAAAATCACAAGGTACATGAAGAAACAAAGAAATATGGCTCAATCAAATGAACAAAAATCGGTGGCTTAGTTGGTTAAGTGTCTGACTTTGGCTCAGGTCATGATCTCAGGGTCCTGGGATCGAGCCCTGTGTTGGGCTCTCCACTCAGTGGGGAGTCTGCTTGTCCCTCTCCCTCTCCCTTTGCCTCTCCCCCTGCTCATGGTCTCTCTGTCTCTCTCTCAGATAAATAAAATCTTTTTTAAAAAAAATGAACAAATAAATCTCCAGAAACCAACCCCAAAGAAACTGAAATCTGTGAATTTCCTAACACAGAATTGGAAGTAATTTTCTTGAAGCTAAATGATCTACAGGAGAATACAGATAGACAGCTATGCAAAATCAGGAGAACAATGCATGAACAAAATGAGAATATCAACAAAGACATAGAAACTATTAAAAAAGAACCAAACAGAAATTGTGGAACTGAAGAATAACTGACCTGAAAAATTCACTAGAAGCATTTAACAGCAGGCTTAACCAAGCAAAAGAAAGAACTTGAAGAAAGATCATTTGAAATCAAGTCAGAGAAGAAAAGGGAGAAAAAAAAAGAAGACAAGTGAAGAAAGCTTGAGGAATTTATAGGACAACATTAAGCAAACCAATATATGCATCATGAGAGTTCCAGAGGAGAAGAGAGAAAGGGAGAGCTTATATGAAGAAATAATGGCTGAAAACTACCCAAATCTAAGGAAATAAATGGACATCAAAATTCAGGAAGCTCAAAATATTCCAAACAGAGGATGAATCCAAAGAGGCCCACACCAAGGCACATGACAAACTGTCAAAAGTCAAAGATAAATAAATCTTGAAAGCAGCAAGAACAACTTGTATTTAAAGAAGCTTTCATCCCATTATCAGTGGCTTTCTTAGCAGAAACCTTATGGGCCAGAGGGGAGTAGGATGATATATTCAAAGTCCTGAAAGAAAAAGACAGTCAACCAAGAATACTATTTCCAGCAAAACTGTCCCTCAGAAATGAGAGAGAAATAAGGACTTCCACAGATAAGCAAAAGCTAAGGAGTTTATCGCCACTAGACCTGCCTTACAAGAAATGCTAAAGTTACTCCTGCAAATTGAAACAAAAGGACATCAGACAGCAACACAAATGCATATTAAAATATAAAACTCACCAGCAAAGGTAAATATATAGACAAATCCAGAATTCTAAAATACTGTAATAGTGGTATATAAAGCACTTTTAATTTTGGTATAGAATTTAAAAGATAAAGTCATAAAAAATAACTTTAAGACTATGTTAATGTATACACGGTGTATAAAGAGTGATTTGTGACATCAATTAATATAAAATGGGAATGGGAATATATAAAAGAGTAGAGTTTTTGTATATGATTGAAGTTATTATGAGCATGAAATAGATTGTTGTAACTACAAGATGTTTTATATAAGTTCCAAGGAAACCTCACACACACACAAAATACCTACAGAATATACAAAGAAAGAAATAAGAAATCAAAGGTCAATACAAAAAATCAATGAAACACGAAGGAAAGCATCAAGAATGGAAAAGAGGGACAAATAACTATAAGACAAGAAAAACAATTTTTAAAATGGTAATAGTATGTCCTTCCCTATTAGTACTAACTTTAGATGTAAATGGATTAAATTCCCCCATCAGAAGACGTAGAGTGGCTGAATGGATTTAAAAAAAAAATAAGATGCAACTACAAGAGACTCACCTTAGATACAAAGACACACATAGGCTGAAAGTGTAAGGATGGAAAACATTATTCCATGTAAATGGTAACCAAAAGAGAGCAGGAGTGGCCATACTTACATCAGACAAAATATACTTTAAGTCAAAAACAACTGTTACAAGAAACAAAGAAGGATGTTATATAATGATAAAAGAGTCAATTCCCTAACAATGAAAGATGTAACAATTATAAGTACATAAGCACCTAACATCAGAGTACCCAAAAATACAAAGCAAATATGGATAGAATTGAAGGAAGAAATAATAACACAGTAATAGTATAACTCGATACACCAGTTTTAATGACAGATAGAATAATCAAACAAAATCAGTAAGGGAACAGAAGACTAAACAACATTATAAAACGATTAGACCCAACAGACATACACAGAACACTGCACCCATCAGCAGCAGAATACATATTCTGCTCCTACCTATTCACAGAACGTTCTCCAGGATAGATCAAATGTTAGACCACACACACAAAAAAAAGCCTTAACAAATTTAAGAAAGTTGAATCTGCCAAGTATCTTTTCCAACAACAAAACAATGAAACTAGAAATCAATAACAATAGGAAAATTAGAAAAATCACAAATATGTGGAAATTACACACTCTTGAACAACCAATGAGTCAAAGAAGAAATCACAAGGAAATTAGAAAATATCTTGAGACTAAAGAAAAACAAAACAAAACACTAAAATTTTTGGGATGCAGCAAAAACAATAACACAGGGAAGTTTATAACAGTAAATGCTTGCATTAAAATAGAAGAAAGATCTGAAATCAACATCCTAACTGTACGTTTCAAAGAACTAATCCCCAATTTAGTAGAAGGAAGAAAATAATACATATTAGAGCAGAAATAAATGAAATAGAGAATAGAAAAACAATAGAAGAAATCAACAAAATGAAGAGTTGTTATTTTTAAAACTTAGCTAATTTGACAAACCCTTAGCTAGACTGAGAATAAGAGGAAGACTCAATTACTAAAATTAGAAATGAAAACGAAGACATTACAACTGATGCCACAAAAATAAAAAAAGATTATGAGACTATTTTGAATAATTATACTGCAGCAAATTGAATAGCCTAGAAGAAATGGATAAACTTCTAGAAACATACGTTCTACCAAGACTGAATCATGCATAAATAGAAAATCCAAACAGACCTAACAACTAGCAAGGAGACTGAATCAGTAACCAAAAGCTTCCCACCAAGAAGCCCAGAACCAGATGACTTCACTGTAGAATTCTACCAAACAATTAAAGAAGAATTAATGCCAGTTCTTCTCAGACTCTTCCAAAATATTGAAGAAAAGAGAACACTTACTAATTCATTTCAGAGGCTATCATTACCCTGAGCCAGACAATGATATTATGAGAAAACTACAGTCCAGTATCTCTTATGAATGTAGATGCAAAAATCCTCAGCAAAATACTAGAAAACCAAATTCAACAGCACATTAAAAAGATTATACACCATGAACAAGTGAGATGTATCCCTGGGATGCAAGAATAGTTCAACATACAAAAGTCAACAAACAGAATACACCACATTAACAGAATAGAGCAAAAATCACATGATCATCTTAATAGATGCAGAAATTCAATACCCTTTCTTGAGAAAAACACTCACCAAATAGGAATAGAAGGGAATTGCCTCAACAGAAGTTATATATGAAAAGCCCACAGGTAAATTATACACAACAGTAGAAAACTTAAAGGTTTTCCTTTATAATCACAAACAAGACAGGAGTACCCACTCTCACTTCTATTCAATAAGATACTGGAAGTTCTAGTCAGAGCTGTTAGGCAAGAAAAGCAAATAAAAGATATCTAAACTGGAAAAGAAGTAAAATGATCTCTGTTCACACATGACACAATCTTATATGTAGAAAACCCTAAAGATTACACACACACATACACACACACACACACACACACACTGTCAGAATGAAAGAATTCAGCAAAGTTGCAGAATATAAACTCAATAATCAAAAATCAATTGTGTTTCTATATGCTAACAATGAACAATCCAAAAGGAATTAAGAAAACCCATTTCAATAGTATCAAAAAATAAAATACTCAGGAATACATTAAACAAGGAGGCGAAAGACTTGTGCACTGAAACTATAAAATATTGCTGAAAGAAATTCTAAAAGACACAAATAAATGGGAAAACATCCCTTTGTTCATTAATTGGAAGACTTAATATTGTTAATATTCTAAAGATTCAGTGTACTCCCTATCAAAATCCCAATGACATTTTTTTTTCAGAAATAGAAAAACCATTTTAAAATTCAGTGAAAAAAAAATCAAAGGACTTTAAATAGCTAAAATAGTGTTGAGAAAAAACAAAACTGCAGGGCTCACATTTTCTGATTTCAAACATACTACAAAGATACATTAATCAAAACAGTGTGGTTCTGACGTAAAAACAAACATACAGATGAATGGAACAGAATAGAAAGCCCAGATATAAACTGTCACATATAGGGTCAGATGATCTTTGGCAAGGGTGCCAAAACTACACAATGGGGAAAGGATAGTCTCTTCAACAAGTGGTGTTGGAAAAAGTGGATATCCACATGCAAAAAAAAATTAAAGATGGACCCTTAATCTTATACTATATACCAAAATTAACTCGAAATGGGTTAAAGACCTAAACATAAGACCTGAAGCTATAAAACTAGAAGAAAACCCACGGGGAAAGCTTCATGACATTGGAATGGGCAATGATATGACACAAAAACAGCAACTAAAGCAAATATAGACAAATGGGATTATATTAAATTTTAAAAACTTCTGCATAGCAAAGTACACAGTCAACAGAATGAAAAAGCAATCTATAGAGTGGGACAAAATATTTGCACACCATATATCAGATAATGAGTTAATCTCTGGTATATAGAAGGAATTCCTACAATTCAACAACAACAAAAAGCAATTAAAAAGTGGACAAAGGACTTGAATATACATTTTTCCAAAGATATACAGATGCCACTGAACATGTGAAAGGATGTTCAATATCACTAATCATAAGGGAAATGCAAATCAGAACTGCCACTACAAAAACAAAAACAGAAATAACAAGTGTTGGTAAGGATGTGGAGAAATCAGAATGCTTGTGTACTATTGGTGGGATTGTAAAATGGTGCAACTAGTAGGGAAAACTGTAAGGAAGTTCCTCAAAAAATTAACAATAAAACTGCAAGACGATCCAGCAGTCCTACTTCTGAGTATGTATCCAAAAGAATTGAGAACAGATCTCAAAGAGATGACTGCATATCCATGTGCATTGCAGCAGTATTCACAATAGCTTCTGCAGCCTAAATATCCATCCACAGATGAATGAATACATATATATAATGGAATATTACTCAGCTCAGCCTTTAAAAAAGAAGGAAATCCTGTCATGCACTAGAACATGAATGAACCTTAAGACATTATGCGAAATGAAATAAACCTGTTGCAAAAGGCAAATACTGCATAACTCAGCTTATCTGAGGTATCTAAAATAATCAAACTCATAGGATCAGAAAACAGAATGGTGTTGCCAGGGGCCGAAAGGAGGAGGAAATGGGGTGTTACTGTTCGCTAGGTATAGAATGTGAATCACACAAGATGAAAAACCTTCTCTCCCAAACTCCAAACTCCTCTTGTTGTTACATACTGGAATCACCCCTTGATGTTCTGCTGGGATCTCACATTTCCCTCATCAGAACCAAATTAAGTACCCTTCCCTCCAAATTATCCCTTTATTGCTATCTTAGTTAATGTCCTTCCCACTTACCTCATAACCAAGCTCGATATCTCATCATAATATTTACACCTCCTTCCCAAAGCACAGTCATAGAACCATTTATTAAGGCTCTTCTAAATATTCTTTTTCCAGTTCCTATTTTATTAGTTCAGGCCTTCTTTGTGTCTTTTAAGATTGTAGTAGCATACTAACTGTTGTGCCTGATAGCAGTCTCTCTTCCTTGCAAGCTACCATCAGTCAACTATTGCATTTTTAAATATGTATCACTTCTGTATAAAAAATCTTGAATAGTTCTCCATTTTCTACAGTAGTAAGCCTCTTCAAATCCTATCCTTAATTGAAATGACCACTCTTATGCGTTGTATTTCATCCTCTCCACCTCCAACCTCATTAGGTGATTCCTCAATTCTCTAAAAGTACTTTCAAATCTGTTACTTTGTTCATTCTGTTTCAAATGTTCCTCTCTCTTTCTTATTGTTTAATGCTCAGTTGTCACCTCCTCTATGAAACTTTACCATTTGTGCTGTCAGAATTAGTTATTCCTTTTTCTGCATTATCATATGTAGCTTTTTGTTTTAACATTAAAACATAAGCTGGGGCGCCTGGGTGGCACAGCGGTTAAGCGTCTGCCTTCGGCTCAGGGCGTGATCCCAGCATTATGGGATCGAACCCCACATCAGGCTCCTCTGCTATGAGCCTGCTTCTTCCTCTCCCACTCCCCCTGCTTGTGTTCCCTCTCTCGCTGGCTGTCTCTATCTCTGTTGAATAAATAAATAAAATCTTTAAAAAAAAAAACATTAAAACATAAGCATTTACAGGTTTGTTTTGCTTTTTCCTTAAAACACTGATTTCTGTGTTCTATGAGATTGGGAGATAGGAATTTCATCTTATTACCTCAGCATTACTCCCTAATGTTTAATAAAGTGTCTTACATAGAGTATTCAACTTATTTTTGGTAAATAAAGTTGAAGGAAAGAAAGTCCCCCCTAGTGTGATATAGGAGAAAGCACACCAGGCAAAATCTGGACATCTGGTCTCTTCATTTTGACGTACTATCTATTTAGACATGTGATGTTGACCTAATTTTTCAACCTTTCTATGGTAAAACTTGTTGTCTACAAGAAATCTTTATAGGTATCACTCTTATGTTAAAAACTTCAGAATGTTGGCTTACATGATAAAATTATATAAATGGCTTCCAGTTGGCTTACATGATAAAGTTCCGTCTCCAAAGTCGAGCATTCAAGGGCTTTTATGGTCTGGTTTTAGTTACCTTTCTAGCCTCATCTCCCTCTGATCTCCATTAGGAAACCAGTGCTCTACCAATATCGATCTCTACATTCTTCCCTAATCATATTGTGTCCAGTCTCACCCTGGCTGCTGTATCACTTAGTCCTGGCAGGAGTCAAATGCCACACTCAAACAGGGTAATGCAGAATTTCATAAGGGAACTAGTTACAACAGAGTAGCCAGGGTTAAGGAAAAACAAGATAAGTTGTAGAACTTTTGGGGCAAGCAACAGCAGGAAATTGTTGCTACCCTTAAGCCTCAAGGAGCCAGGGAAGGGAATAATTGTCTAAAATGAGTCTGTTAGAGAGGCCTGCCTCAAACAGCTAATTGTTTTTGTTAAAGGAACATAACCACTGCCAACTAGCAGACAGGAGGCCAAAGGAATAAATATCTTGTCTGTACTTTTCTGCTCTCCATTCTTCTGCCAATTGTTTCCATTGGCTGAACTTAAGCAGAAGTCACAGGTATAAGGATTCTGTTGGTTCTGTTCATAAATGCTAGCCCTGTGGGATACAGAACAGGGTAGAAAAAAGTGGAGAGGAATGTGGGAGAGCAAAAGCAGCTGCTCTATTCAAACTGTTCTTTCCACATGAATTTAAATCTATCTCGGATGATAACTCTATTAAAGTTAATATTAATGCAAATATCTAATTTTTTTTAGGGAAGGAGAGGGAGAGGAAGAAGGAGAGAGAGGAAATCTTAAGCAGGTTCCACACCCAGCATGAGCCTGACAACGACATAGGGCTCAGTCTCACAATCCTGAGATCATGACCTGAGCCAAAATCAAGAACAGGATGTTTAACTGACTGAGCCACCCAGGCTCCCTTAGTGCAAATATCTAACATTTATGAAGAGCTTACTATGCACCAAGCATTGTAACAGACAGATGGAGGCGGGGGTGCAGTATGAAGAGGAGGAAAGGAATAAGGGAAATAAGAGGCTGGAGAAGTTACCAAATTGTAACCTCCAATTGGCCATACAGTCTTTGCAGATGAACCTCCTACTTGCCATGCTAATGGGTTTGGATTTTATTGTAAAGGTCAATAAAGGAATTTGAATATGGAATGACAAGATCAAATTTGAAATTTTGAAAGAACATTTACTACTATGTGAAGAATGTATTGATTCCGGGTGAGATCAGAAGGAAGAATCTAGTGAGAGCTGGAGTTAAAGCTGGAGCAATAGAAATAGAAAAATAATACAGGATTTTTTAAAATATTAAGGAATCACAATCGACAGGATTGGGAACTAGATATGGAAGGTAAGGAAGTCAAGAATGACTACCAGTTTCTAACTTAGGCAACATGATTACAAGATCTTATATTGATATGACTCTACTTTCACAGTCTTAAAAAATAAGCAGGTGTTTGCTAGTTGGACTGGAAGTAGAAGAGCAGTTAAGACAGATAGTGAGAAAAAAAATCATACTGTGTACTAGAAATTATTAAGTTTTCTATAGCTGAAATAAAGGTATATGTAAGAGCAAAGAGGGATGAAGTCGAGGAGAAAGGACAGGTCATGAAAAGCCTAACACATTACTCTAGGTCGTCTGAACTGTATCCCGAGGGCAGTAGGAAGCTTTTAAGTTTTTATTTTAATTCCAGTATATTTAACATACAGTGTTATATTAGTTTCAGGTGTACATGTAAGAAGTTTTTTTGATGGTTAAAAACACAATTAAATCAGATGCTGTTGAGAAATTTCCTTAGAACCCCAGAATTTGGACCATGACTTTGGAAGATATTGGCTAGGATTGGCTAAGAAAATAATTATTTCAAATTTTGAAACATTTATTAAATATTTTTAAGTGATGTAAGATTATTTTCAAGAATCTGAATAATACAGAAAAGTAGGAAGGAAAAAAATCAGTCTCATCCTACTACTTAAAGATAACTGCTGCTAACACATATAATTATTTTCTTCCAGTATACACATTGGACTATATTTCAGTTCTACAGTTAGAGTCATACTGTGATTTATACTTTTTTGAAAAACTGTAGCCCTCATATCAGCAGAATTAGTTGTGAATTAACCCCACTTTTTAGGCCTATTGAAAGACGAGAATCATACCAAGTACCTAATAAATACAGAATAAACTATTTAGTTTCTGCTTATGTGCAAAATATCTTAAAAACTAGATTTCTGTTTTTACCAAGAACACTGACTCAGTCTTCATATTTGCCTGTGTGATCACCTGTTATAAGATTTTCTTTCTCAACTATACAAATTGACATCTACCACATGCCTAATGATCATGTTTAACAATGTTTACATCTTACAAAAGATATTAGTCAAAATTTTATTTTTTATTAATCTGTCTTTAAAACTAATAACTAGGATAGGCATTCTGGAGTTGAAGCCTTATGTGCTTATACCTAATAATATGAAAAACAACACCATCTGGAGAAGATTAACTAAGGAAAATGCAGCTTTTATGAGCTAGTAAAACTCCTCTAACTACAAAAATGACTTTGAACTTCTCTTGGTTCATTTTCCCAGGGCATTATTGAGACTAGTTAGTTAATGCTTAGAAAGGGTTTAAAAGATACTTGTTAGATTCCACTTTTAGAGATATAATAGCTTATGATTTCTAAAGAAAAACTACTTTTTCTCTACCGTTGTCTAAAGAATGTTTAGAACAAGGACCTACTGAAGAAAATAATTCTAATTTTGCATTTTAATGCTAGTGGCATTTATGAAAACATTCCAAATAGAAGCTAACAAAAATATATTGAGTTTATATATGTGTTGTGTATATGTGTATATACATATACATGTATATACATTTATATTAATGCCTCTGAAATTATATCCTGACAGCCTCTTTGGGGAATAAGAGAATTCTCAGCTTTTTGGCTATTTAGGTTTAAAAAGGGGGTCTTAGCAGCCTAACAAAGCAAGCTGAAGTTTGGAGTCCAAAAAGGGCACAAAACTAGAAATCAACAGCAGGACAAGAATGAACCACGGGATTCCAGATCAGATAATATATTTGTTTGTGTTCCTGAACCAGAATGACAGCAAAGCAGAAGGTAATTATCCATAGTGTAAGCAGAGGAGAAAGATCTGATGAAAGAAAGTTTGTGGAAGAGGGAAAAGGAAAGATTGTATCTGAAAGGGGAAGATTATATCGAAAGCTGGTCTTTTGTCATAGTAGCTATAACCAGTACCCACAATTTTTAATCTATATACAGCACTAGTGCTGCTAGTAAGGGCAAGAACCTAAGGATCATGGTTTGAGGCCTTCCTCAAGAGCCCTCAGTCCTTAGGAACACCTGTAGTGAAGTCCAGCCCCAGAAAGACAGTCATGAAAGATTACTGCTGATCATCTGGAGCCACCTCAACTAAAAAGACTGCTTGCCTTTGTTGGGTGTGTTAGCACTTAACTCCTACTTACAGTTTTTTAAAAATAATTTTATCCTTAGGGCACCTGGGTGGCTCAGTCAGTTAAGCATCTGCCCTCGGCTCAGGTCATGATCGGGTTCCCTGCTCAGCGGGGAGTCTGCTTGTCCCTCTCCCTCTGTCTGCACCCATCTTGCCCACGTGCTAGCTCTCTCTCAAATAATAAAATCTTTTTTAAAAAGAGAAAATAATAATTTTACCCTTTTTAGTGTTCCTTTAGCTAATCTATTTTATCATTATATCTTCTAATATCATTTTTCTCTTCATCTCTTTTTTACCGTGTATTCTCAGCTAATTTTATCTATTTACTTTTAATATTGTATATTTAGCTTACTTGTATGTGACAAATTGAAAATAAAAGCAGAAGGAAGATAGCTATAAAGACAGTTCATACCTGACCATGGGAGATAAATTATTTTTTCCTCCTTTGGTCTTATAATTTTTCTATAGATATACCTTTCCTGATCTAAAGATAACCGAAAGGATTTACTTACAGTGTTACTTACTTAGAGTGTTAATTATTTAGGCATTACATGCATCGAACCCAAAGCTAATTTTCCATTTCCCTGACTGCTTGACCACAGCTAAAATATTTTTTATTCTCTTTTTTCATTTCCCTAATGCGTTGACCCTTCTACCACTTTTAAACAAAAAAGTAAAGAAAAACCCAGTTTCAATTTATTGTTAATAAATGTTTGCAATTATTTTTAAAACTAGACTATTCTAGTAAAAAGAACATTGAAATTATTGACCAGAATAATGTTTGAAATTGTATGTAGTGTTTATCTCTCAGCTCATCTTTGTCAAGCTGTATATTCTATAGTGATTAAAATCAAGCATTTAGGACCTTATTCAACAAAAATTTTCTGTGTGACCACCGTGTGCACAGCATCCTTGGGCTTTGACATTAAGATGCTTTTTCCTTTCTCAAAGAGCTGAAAATCTAGTTAAGAAAATAGACATGTATATAAATAAGTATAATTACTATAAGACATGTAGTTAATACAGTATGGAATGAGAATCCTAAGATAGAGTAGTTCATAGTCCCTCAGTGCAAGAAAAAGAAAAAAAGAGGAATGGTCATATATAGCTTCATAAAGGAGAGATTATTGAAAGAAGTTTTTTTTTTTTTAATTTTGAAAAAATTTCAAACTTCAGAGAAGTTGCAAGAATAGTACAAAGAATTCTTGTATAAATCTTTCACCCAGTTTCCCTCAAATGTTAACATTTTGCCACAACTGCTTTGTCATTTCTCTATATGTAATAATATACATACTTTCTGGGATTGCTTGTGAGTAAATTGCAGACATGATGCCTCTTTACCCGTAAAGACTTCAGATGTATATTTTCTTTATTTTAAAAAAAGGAGAAAAGAAAAAAAATTTCTTACATAACCACGATACAATTACCAAAATCAGGAAATGAACCTTGCCATAATACAATTATATAATCTTATTCAAATTACATTTTGCCAATTGTTCTAATAATGTTCTTGATAGCAAAAAAAAAAAAAAACATTTTCTTCTTCTGATGTGGGATCCAGTCCAGAATGATGCCTTACTTTTAGCAACCTATGGAGCAATTCCTCATTTTTTTTTTGTCTTTTATGACCTTAACATTTTTCAAGAGCATAGGTTAGTTACTTATAGAATTTTCTTCAATTTGAGACTTTTCTGATATTTCCTGATGGTTTGATTCAGGTTATGCATTTTTGTTAGAAATACTTCATATGTGATGTTATATCCTTCTCTGTGTATCATATCAAGAAGTTCGTCATTTTGTCCTATTACTGGTGATATTAACTTTGGTCACTTAGTTAAAATGCTGTCTTCTAGGTTTCTCCAATCTAAAATTACTAGTTTGGGGGCGCCTGAGTGGCTCCATTGTTAAGCGTCTGCCTTGGATTCAGGGCGTGATCCCCGCGTTCTGGGATCCAGCCCCACCATTAGGCTCCTCCACTGGGAGCCTGCTTCTTCCTCTCCCACTCCCCCTGCTTGTGTTCCCTCTCTCACTGGCTGTCTCTCTCTCTCTGTCAAATAAATAAATAAATAATCTTAAAAAAAATAAAAAATAAATAAAATAACTAGTTTGCTTTGTAGTTAGTAGGAATCTTATGGGGCTGTATGGTGAATTATATAAATATGTTGTTTTTCTTCAGATTTTCACCTTCTAGTGTTACTATCCATTGATGATTTTTGCCTGAACCAGTTTTTGCTATGATAGTTGCCATGTGGTGACTTTCTAATTCCAACATTTCTTCATTTCTCAGTTGGCATTCCGTTGTAAGGAAGAATTTTATGTAATTATTTATTTATATTAGTGTATGTTCATAGATTCTTACTTTAATTTTATTAAATGGATTCTATTATCTGCTACTATCCTAATTTACTTTGATGCTTAAATTGTCCCAGGCCAAACAGTCTCTTCCAGTTGACTCCAAGATCCTTTTGACATATTCCATCATTATTTGATTACTTCCTTACTGAAGAAAATTGTGAAGGAAGAATAATAATTTCTTAAGAAGATCAGAGAAAATTCGTTCTAGGCAAAGTGAAGATCATATGCTAAGGCAGGAAAACATGAAATAGTATGGTATATTCTAATATATACAGTATCATCAATTTTCTAATGACATAGTGAGTGATGAGGCTGAAGGGGAAGCAAGTGTTTTATATACTATTCAAAGGAATTTGATTTTATCCCATGGGTAGTGAACCATGCATATAAATTATAGAGCAAACATTTTGTGACAATGCCCTGTTTTATAATCTTGATGCACAAAATCCCAAGAGTACTTTCCTTTAATATTTCTTATAATGCCCTAGAAAACAGCGCAATCGTTTCAGCCATGTTTTCTAGGTTTTGTCAGAAATGCTGTGAGGCTCATTATCTTAGATAAAAGAAGTAGAAAAACATTTGAGACTATTAAATTGTAAATAGTATGAGAAATTATTTTCAGATACCCAAATTGCCATCTCATCCCAAGCCTACGAACTCTACCATTGCCAATGTTTCTTTAGGCTCTGAAACTTGATTTCTCTTAATTTGAGAGATATGTATGAAAGAGTAAATTCTTATATGTCTGAACCACACATCCTTTGAATTACCAAAGGTCCTAGCTATTTAACCTGAACAAATTGTCATTTTCACTCTTTAGGTTTCCTAGGAAAACTATTCATTATTTTAGGTGGTTTGCTGCTCTGAAAGATCCAGAAAGTAGAAATGTAATTCAAGCTGCTAATAGTATGATAAAGAAAGGCAGTGTTATTAGCAGGGCAGAACAGGCCTCTTTCTTGAGATTTTCTGTATATCCAAATAATGAATAATTATTTACACTTCAGGCAGTTTGGTTGTTTTGAGGAATAAAGTTTCCTCTTGAGGATTTTAATTTAATCAAGAAGAACCTGCATGAATATCTTGTTTCTATTATATTCTGTTCTATCATTTGAAAGCATCTTCTCTTCATTTACTTCTAATTTAAAGAGTGGATTTTCAAGCCAAGATGAAACACTGTATATTAAGAATTGTCAGATTGAAAAGGATGCATTTGAATTGGGAAAAATAATTTCACTGGTATAAATAGCTCATTTCACGATGGCCATGCCATAAGAAAAAGGTTACTGCTATATGACAAAGATCCTTAGTTACTCTACTCAGTAGAAAGGAATCCATTTGTACTTTCTGTGCCCTTTTGAAGACCTCGCACATCACAGACATTGCCATTAGTATTTAAACATATCCTTCATGATGGCAATCCTGAGTGAATCCATACTGTTTTTACAATGACTTCTTATAGTCTTTTTAGTGGTTATAACTGCTGCATGGAAGATAGGAAATCTCAATAACATTTTAAATACTTTACCTGCAAAGATTCCAAGCTCACATATAGTCAACCCCGCATCAAATATAAAAGTGACAAGTTAAGTTTTACTTATAGAAACCTAAATTTGTAAGAGAACCTCCAGGTCACCAATCTGTGGCTAATTTAGAATTGCTTTAATCTTGTAAGTCTACTTGAGAAAATTAAACCCATTGCAGAAGAGTGCTATCAATTTAGATGTTATAATAATTCAAACCTGTTATTCTTTGCTCAGTTCAGACATCTACTAGTGGAAGGGATGTCTAGACTTCCTTTCCCCATCCTTGCCCCACTTCCAAAGAAAGATCCCATATCCTACAGGACTTTGTAGTTTATTTTTGTCAAAGTAGCTACCCTGCTTACAAATTATCAGTGATAGCCATATATCACCAGCTAATTTTACTATTATAAGTTAAAATAAATATTCCCTTGAACACTATAATCTTCTATATAGGACACATGTTTTCACATATTAGTTTTGTAGTGTACGTGAATTGAATGGAGCTAATGCCCTCAGAGATTCTCTTTGTGACCATTGGTATTTATTTGTAAGGTAGCTATCAGAATATATTTGTGGCCATGAAATCATCTTTGCTTTATAGAAAAAACTATCCAAATTTTCTCTCAATTTTTGGATACTTTTTTATCCAAAAACCAAACTGCCTTTTATTATAACCTTCTTAGTTTAAAAAAATTATTCTTTCCTTCCTACTTCTACCAAACAGGATTTTATGGACTATTCAGTGAAATTTGGCTGCTAGACTATAATCCTTCTCACCTTCAAGACATAAAAGTACATACTTTTTTTCTCTTCCATTAGATTTCTATGCTGGGCTCAGAATCAAGAAGAGGATTGGGGTGTGGAGAAAAATAATTCTTGATCCTTTTTCCTGTCTGATTGAGTTCTCTAATGGCCAGGACAAATAAAAGTGCTTTGGGATTATGACTTATAAAATAAAAGAAGTCAGAGATAACTATTCTTAAATTTTCTGAAGCTTTCACTTTGAAGCTTCTTGTAAATCACTATAGTCAATATCAGAAAATAGTTGAGGGGCGCCTGGGTGGCACAGCGGTTAAGCGTCTGCCTTCGGCTCAGGGCGTGATCCCGGCGTTGTGGGATGGAGCCCCACATCAGGCTCCTCCGCTATGAGCCTGCTTCTTCCTCTCCCACTCCCCCTGCTTGTGTTCCCTCTCTCGCTGGCTGTCTCTGTCTCTGTCAAATAAATAAATAAAATCTTTAAAAAAATATATCAGAAAATAGTTGAAATCGTGTTTCTTTAAAAAAATGGAAGCCAAAAATTTAGTTAAGATGTAGGGTTTACCTTCAAGGAGTTTACAGTTGACTAACATAGGTAAGACAAATATTTAAATGTCTATAACATAAGACAGAAGTGGTCGATGTGCTAAAATATATATATAAATAAGATGCAAAATTATTTTAAAGATTTTTGGGAAAGATTTTTTCAGGCTGGTAGATATCCACACTGTGATTTCCAATTAGAGAGAGACAGAGAACCACCAGTCTCTATAGTTAAAGAACCATCATCAGGTGGCTTACTACTTACCTGCTCTTATTTTTTTATTTACCATCTTTCCTTTCTGCTGAGCTATAATGATCTTCATGGAAGGGTGTATCTCACTCTGTACCCCAAGTCCCTAACCATAACTGGCTCATAAAATGCATTCAATAAATATTTATTGAATAGATGTGTGTATCACTGATAATCAGACTAGCTTTCTAATAAGAAAAATTCTATTACAAAGCAATTCAACAAATAAACTGTTCAGTTAAAAAGTACAATTTTCTCCTCGGAAACTAAACATATTAAAAGGACAGCTTTTATAAGGTTTTTACAATGTTCACCCTAAAGAAAATAAAACATATTTTAGAAAATATCATATCTGAGACCTGTAAACCTGAATAAAAAACAGAAGCACCTATCTCTATCATTTTCTCCAATTACACTGATTGTGACAATATGTTTTCATGATATTTAATGACAAGGCTGGGACTTCAGTGAAAGCAAGAAATAAATTTATCTTTTGAATTGTAAATAAGTGATAAATCATATCATACATAATCCTTTATAAGTGTTCACTTACTTAAATTTTGAGTAGAAATGTTAGTCATGTTTAGCACTAAATCTCTAAGGCCCTTCAAGCTTTGAAAATTTTGTAATTTTATGATTGCCCATGGGAGAGAAATGTCGTAAGTATAAGCATCTTTATATGTCTTTTTCTTTGAGTACTTATGACAATATCATTCATCTTAGAATGGAAACTCTTTGAGGTGGTATCTTTAAGTTAATTCAGTGAATATGTCTGAAGTAGCTGCTGTGTTTGGGCTAGGGGTATGAAACTTAATAAATTGCAATGACTAGAACTTATAGACTACTGAGGAATATATAGTCATGATAAAGTGGATTAAGAAATAGGAGCTTATTTGTCTTGCATATCAAAAGCCTGGTGACAGGCAGTCCAAGGCTTGTACAGCAGCTCAATATTGTCAGCAGAGACTCAGGCTCTTTTTTCTTCTCATATTTCAAAGAAAAGACCAAGTTATTTATGCATGAAAATATAGTGATCTAAGAAGTCCCTTTTTGTCATTAAATGATTCATTAATTTAACAAATATTTATTTTTATTGCCTAATATGTGCCAAATACTGTTCTAGATACTGGAGATAACATTGAACAAAAAAGACAATGGCGCTTACATTCTACGAAGAGGAAGGCTATAAACAAATAAATGTAAATGTATATATTATATAAATTATAGGCATGTGGATATGAATATCCATATATATGTGTATATTTATTTATATATCCATGAAGAAAGGATAAAAAGAATAGAAAATGATGGTGGGTAATATTCTAGATAGGAGGTTTAACAAAGGCCTCTCTGATGAGAGGCAATGACTTGAAAGAAACGAGGGATGGATGGAACCATACTATCTGGGGAAGGATGTCAAGTGGACAAAATGCCAAGTACAAAGACCCTGAGGAGAGATATATTTTGCATGCTCAACGACAAGCAAGGAACCAGTATGGTTAGAGCACAGTGATCAAGGGGGAAGTGATAGGAGATGAGAATAGTGGGGGCCATAATATGTTAGACTTCGTAGGCCATAGCAAATATTTTATTCTGAGTGAGATGGAAAGTCATTGGAGAGTTATGAGCAGAGATTAGCACAATCTAATTTAAAATTTAAAAGGATCACTGTAACTACTGTGTGGAGAATAAATTATAGTGGAAAAAGGACAGTGGTAGGGAGATCCATTAGGAGGCTATTCAGTTTCCCAGGAAATAAATGATGGATCCAAGTATTGTAGTAATTGTGGCGATGGTAAGTAATGGTCAGATTCTAGAGATATTTCAGAGGTATTTTAGATATGGTTCTGACAAAAAGAGAAGAATCAAGGATGTTTCCAAGATTTTGGATTAATAACTGGAAGAATCAAGTTGCTATTTTCTGAGATGGAAATTGCAAGAGAATAAAACATCATAAGGGCAAGATAGAAGGGTAAGGGAATCAAGAGTTTGATTTTGAACGTGTTATTTGCAATTGCGTGTTACACATCCAAGTGCATGTTGGATGATTTATAAGTTTGGAGATACACATTCTTATCCACCAGCTGTTTAGCATGACATATAAATCTAGAGTTGAAGGTAGAGGTTGGGATTAGAGATATAAATTAGAAGTTTTAATGTACGGGTAATACTAATGCCGTGAAAGAGAGTGAATAAGGAGTGGGTAGCTAAATAATTTTTTCCTGTAACTTTTCTGAAAAAAGAAAATTTCCTATGAAATCCTAAATAAATTCAAGTTTGAGTATTTCATTTTACTAACTAGCTCATTAAGTGTTCAATGTTTAGTATGTGGTTAAGGAGATAAACTCTGAAGCCAGACTACCCTGGTTTGAGTCCTGTCTCTGCTGTTACTAGTTCTGTGATTTAAGCCAAGCTATATAAACCTCTCTTTCCTCATCTGTAAATAAGGATAATAATAATGCCTCCCCATAAGGTTGTTGTGAATATCAATTAGAACAGTGCCACAATGCACAGTAAGCATTCAAAAGGATTATCCAATAACATCATTAAATTTCACCAAGTTTTGACACATAATGTAACAGTGCTGACCTGATTTAATGTTCTATGAAAGCAGGCTATATTTTGGAAGCAGGAGAAAATTTCTTACCTTGTAATGTTCATTTACAGACATATGAAAATGAGAATTGATGATATTTATAAAACATTCCCACTTTGTAATCACTGTTTCAACATCATAGTCTTAGTTAATTATATTCCTGTTTAGGTCACAGTGCTGTTGATATCACCAAGGTGGCTAGAAGACACCGCATGTCTCCTTTTCCTCTAACGTCTATGGACAAAGCCTTCATCACAGTCCTGGAGATGACTCCGGTGCTTGGGACAGAAATCATCAACTACCGAGGTACTGTTATATTTGCCAGTTGCCTTTTCTTTTCATTTTTTTCCAAGTAAGATTCATATAGTATAAATACATGGTTTTCCTGAAGGAGAGAGATTATTAACCATTATCACAATTACTGTCATCATTCTTTTTGCTTCTTTGCTTCTTATTTCTACTCAACTCTAAGATCAATCTTAATGGTATAGAGAGTAAAGCACCTATAAAGATTCCTTTTCATAAAAAAAAAAAAGAAGGAAAATAATCAGCTGTGTTTACCCTGTCCGTCACATACCAATACTCTAAACTGAAGAAAGGATTATCAGGGGCTCCTGGGTGGCCTGGTTGGCTGGGTGTTCAACCCTTGGTTTCAGCTCAGGTCATGATCTCAGGGTCATGAGATCAAGCCCTGCCTCAGCTTCCATGCTCAGCATGGAATCTGTAAGATTCTCTCTCCCTTTCCCCCTCCTGCTCATGCGCTCTCACTCTCTCTCTGTCTCCTCTCAAATAAATAAAATAGGGGCACCTGGGTGACTCAGTCAGTTAAGTGTCCAACTCCTGATTTCTGCTCAGGTCATGATCTCAGGGTCCTGGGATCAAGCCCCACATCAGGCTCCATGATCAGTGGGGAGTCTGCTTGAGGATTCTTTCTCCCTCCGCCCCTACCCCATTCTCTCTTTCTCAAATAAATAAATCTTAAAAAAAAAAAAGACTTAAAATAAATAAGGTAAATCTTAAAGAAAAAAGAAAGAAAGGATTATCAGCACCAAGTGAGGAAAATAGTTAACTCTGTGTCTGCCTGAAGTCCTTTTTGTCAGAAATGGGAGATAATAAATGTGTCTTGTAACCATGTTTTCCTTTGTGGAAAACATCTTTTTAAATGTAAAATGTAAAAACCATATTAATTTATCCATTGATCACTGAGCAACCAGTCTGACCTCAGTTTTTCTGCTTCATCCATCTCTTGTTTTCAATGAGAAGAATGTAAGCTCTTAGGTTAATAGCACAGAGACCAGCCTGTGGAAAGACAATGGAAAGGTAGTGTTCTCCAGTGTTTTCAGTTTTCAATCAACCATTTTCTTTTGTAAAAATTCAGCATAGACGTTTTAGTGCAATTTGAATATAGTTTCTTAATTGTTTTTGTTATGCAGATAAACACAAAAGTATTGATTTTACAAATAAAAGACTTCATTCATGGATCATAAAATATTCAAACTTTAATGAACATTAGAGAGCATCTATACAAACACCATAATTTTTCTGCAAGGAAACTCAGACTCAGATCCGCAGAAAAGGAATAGGATTAAAGCTCAAGACTTACATTCTTTTTTACAACATGATAGTGCTCTTCTTTCGGTATTAAAATACAAAAAATAATGGTAGATAACATAACAAGTTATGTTAAAAGGCCTATGGGGCACCTGGCTGACTCTGTCGGTGGGAGCATGTGACTCTTGATCTCAGGATTATGAGTTTGAGCCCCAAGTGGGGTGTAGAGATAAGGTAAATAAATAAAATTTTTTTAAAAAAGAAGTAAAAAACTAGTGAAATATTAAATGCCCAATTCTAGCTCTTTGGTCTCCGACCCTACTTAGACAAAAGTTTTTCTTATATAGTTATACATCTTTGACTTACATTCTTCTGGGTATGTGTATATCATTAGGCTGAAACCTTTTTTTTCATTTTTGTTTTACTCCTCATTAAAGGAAATAAAGATTTAAAAATTGACTGGAGTGGGGAATTAGTCAGCAATTAACTATGTGATTTCAGAAAGCAATTATAATGACATAGATTTCTTTATATTATAAAAGCAAAATATTCAGATATTTTTATATCAACATCAAGACATTTTCAGAAAATATGAATATAAACTTAAGTTGGAAAAAAGTTTAAGTCAGACTTTACTTATTATAAAAATAAGTTAGCCATTCCTGGCTTGTGATAATTTCAAGGTATCAGTGCCTTAGTATCAGTGCCTTGGATGATCTCACTGTGTATGCCAATGTCACATTTAGATAGAAATTCCAGTTCTTTTAAGGAAAAAACAAAATTGAAAATGGCCATTTTTATTTTTCTTTTAGGAAAAAAAAATGCTGTCAGATGGATTCTCTTTTCCCTTCATGTGCTTATTTCCCCTTCATTTATTCATAAAATCAGTTGTCACTCATAAGGAAGCAGACTCTTCATGGATGGTTAACTTCCTTGTCAAGTGTTTCCACCCGTGATGAAGAGAAATAATAGAGAGGTTTGCATTCAACCTTTGAGTTGGATGAAACTCAATTTTTAATGCAAAAGGGTATTATAATTAAACCTCCCAAGCTCTTTAGCTAGGTATTTAAAAAACAACACCATATATAGAAACATATTCAGTTTGTTCAACAAATATTTACTAAACATCTACTAAATGTCAGGTACTATGTTAGGTCCTGGATATAAAAGATGAATAAAATTAAACTCTTGTCCCATGGAATTCACTATAGTACAGGAGAGAGACAGGTAGATAATGTGGTACTTGTCTCCTTGTCTCCTTTATTGGCTCTTGTAGGCTTGCTTTCGTTTTTCACTTCCTTGAATGTAAACTTTCTTTAAAGTTTTCATCTTTGGCCCTTTTCAGATCTTACACATTTACTTCAGTTAATGTCATGTGTTTCAAATATTATGTGATTTCTAGTTCTATATGAATTCCAGACTCATACACCAAATGTATACCTGCTGCTAGTAAATTTAACATGACCGATACTAAACTTATTTTCTTAACCTCTGCATGTTTCTTCTACATCCTCTGGACTCCTTCCCTTGTTCTCCATCCCCACTGCTATTGATTTAGTTCAGATCTTTATTATTAACTTCCCAGATAATTATAATAGATTCACCTCCCCCAGTTAGCCTCCTTCCAATCCATTCTCCAATTTGATCCCAAAGTACAACATACCTCAGAGATACTGCAGGTGTTCCAGACCACCACAATACAAAGTGAATATTGCAATAAAGCAAGTCAAATGAATTTTCAGTTTTCTACTGCATATAAAAATTGTGTTTATGCTATACAAACTCTGTTAAATGTGCAATAATATTATGTCTAAAAAAGAAAGTACATACCATAATTAAAAAATACTTTACTGGGGCACCTGGGTAGCTCAGTCGGTTGGGTGTCAGGTGAACCCAGGGTCCTGGGATAGAGCCCCACAACATACTGCCTGCTCAGTAAGGAGTATCCTTCTCCCTCTGCCCCTCCCTGACTTGTGCTCTCTCTCATGCACTCTCTCTCTCAAATAAATAAATAAAATCTTAAAAAAAAATACTTTACTGCTCTCCTGAAGCTACTATTACACTATATGTTAACTAACTAGAATTTAAATAAAATTTTTTAAAAATATTTTACTGCTGAAAAATGCTAACCATCATTTGAGCTTTCAGCGAGTCACAATCTTTTTGCTGGCAGAGGGTCTTGCCTCAATGTTGATGGCTGCCTACTGATCAGGGTGGTGGATGCTGAAGGTTAGGGTGGCTGTGGCAATTTCTTAAAATAAGACAACATTTAAGTTTGCTGCATCAACAGACTCTTCCTTTCACAAACAATTTCTCTGTAGCATGTGGTGCTGTTTGATAGCGGTTTACCTACAGCAGAACTTCTTTCAAAACTGGAATCAATCCTCTCATATCCTGCACTGCTTTATCAAGTAAGTTTATGTAATATTCTAAGCCTTTGTTGTCATTCTTAGCTTCTTTACCAGGAGTAGATTCCATCTCAGGAAAGCACTCTTTACTCATCTGTAAGCAGCAGTTCCTCATAAGGTAAAGTTTTATATGAGATTGCAGTAATTTAGTCATATCTTCAAGTTCTACTTCTAATTCTAATTATCTTGCTATCTCCACCACATCTGCAGTTATGTCCTCCACTCAAGTCTCAAACCCCTCAAAGTCATCCAAGAGGATTGGAATTAACTTCTTCCAAACTCCAGTTAATGTTAATATTTTGACCTCTTCCCATGAATCACAAATGTTCTTAGTGGCTTTGAGATAGTGAATCCTTTCCAAAAGGTTTTCAGTGTACTTTGCTTTGCTCAGATCCATTAGAGGAATCTCTGTCTATGGCAACTATAGCCTTATGAAATGTATTTCTTAAGTAATAAGACTTAAAAGTCAAAATAACTCCTTGATCCATGGGCTGCAGAATGGATATGCTAATAGGCACTAAAACAGCATTAATCTCACTGTACATCTCCATCAGAGTTCTTGGGTGACCAGGTGCATTGTCAGTGAGCAGTAATATTTGAAAGGAATCTTTTTTTTTTTTTTTGAGCAATAGCTCATAACAATGGGCTTAAAATATTCATGTTATTCCATGTAATAAACCAATGTGCTGTCATCCAGGCTTTGTTCCATTTTTAGAGCACAGGAAGAGTAAATTGAGCATAATTCTTAAGGGACCTAGGATTTTTAGAATGGTCAATGAGGACTGGCTTCCACTGAAAGTCACTAGCTGTGTTAGCCTCTAACAAGAGAGTCAGGCTGTCCTTTGAAGCTTTGAAGCCAGGCATTGACTTCTCCTCTCTAACTATGAAGGTTCCAGATGGCATCTCCTTCCAACAGAAGGCTGTTTAGTCTATTGAAAACCTCTTGCTTGGTGCAACCACCTTACTTAATTATCTTAGCTGGATCTTCTGGATAACTTGCTGCAGCTTCTCCATCAGCACTTGCTGTTTCACCTTGCATTTCGATGTTACGGAGATGGCTTCTTTCCTTAAACCTCATGACCCAGCCTCTGCTAGCTTCAGACTTTCCTTCTTTCTCAGCCTTCACAGAATTGAAGAGAATTAGAGCCTTGCTCTGGATTAGGCTTTGGCTTAAGGGAGTGTTGTGGCTGATCTGACCTTCTACCCAGAACCTTCATAGTTCATTTTTATTTCTACTAGAGGCACCTCTAAATATTGAATTTCATCCTTCAGTCACTGAGTAGAAAAAGTATGGGGAGTGTGGAAGGGGAGACTGAAAGGCCTTCACAGTTCTCTGAAATCCAAAATGTTTTGCTTGTGCAAATTCTCTGACACCTGCAATTAGAGAAACCCATGAAGAAGAATCCATCTTTCCTAAGAAACGTCCAGAACCACTGAATTTATGAAGCAGCTTGAAACTGTAACATCTCTAAAAAAAAATTGTTATGTCTGAGAAGAATCAACAATAATTCCAGAAAACCAAGGATAAACATGTACAGAAATGCTGGAAGTGATTGCTGTCAAGGTCAGAGACATGGAGTAACTCTATGAAGGAATTTTAGAGTATAATACATGAAATACTTAGAATGTTACAGAAAGAAGGTAATTTGGAGATCAAGTAGTCTCTCTTACTTTAAAGATGAGGGAATTGAAAACCAAAGAAGTGTAATAATGTTCTTTTTTTTTTTTAAGGTTTTATTTATTTATTTGACAGAGATAGAGATAGCCAGCGAGAGAGGGAACACAAGCAGGGGGAGTGGGAGAGGAAGAAGCAGGCTTCCAGCAGTGGAGCCTGATGTGGGGCTCGATCCCAGAACGCCAGGATCACGCCCTGAGCCGAAGGCAGACGCTTAACGACTGAGCCACCCCAGGCGCCCCATAATAATGTTCTTAAAGTTGGACACATTGTTATGATTGAAACCTAGGATACCCTAGGATTCTTGACCCCTAGTCTTCTGTTCATTCCATGATAGTACACTACATCTCAAATCAGCATGAAAATTATTCTTCTAAAACAAGTGACTAGATGTGCATGTATATATATTGTTTGTTTTAATCTGTTTGGGCTGCAGATGAATTTTCTGTTGTCTCTGGTCTATTCTATAGCATATGTACTATTTTCAGCTCCTACCTGCAAGCAACACTTTTAAGGAGCCAGTGCTCCACTGGTTATAAATAACCTTCCTTTGGTTTCTTGCGAGAGGCATACCTGGAGTAGCAATAGATGATAATATTTGTTAGAGTACCGTGTACGATTCATCCTCTTTGCTTGTAAAATGCATGACATGAATAAATTACAGTTTCACATTTGGTACAGCACCTTACTTACTGTAAGGCAGATTAAAATATTCTGGCACCATTCCCTGTAATTCCCAGTCTCTTTCAGTTAACACTGGAAAAACTTGAGCTTTCAATAGAAAGAATTCTGCTTTCTTAGCAGCATTATTTTAGATTACAAGCACTAGGCTTTCTCATTTATGATTACATGACCAAAGATTTCGGCTTCTCTGACTTGGGTTCATTGTTTTTCCACAAAGGACTTAACATAATTCTGGTCAGGGAACCTTTAAGCTTTCCTATTAGAACTCGTTTGAGACAGTAAAGTATCTGTTTTAGATTACTGACCATAGCAGAAGGACTTCTCCCTGTGTCTAACTTAATAGATAATTGCCTATTTTCAGGCAGTAATCTAAAGCAGAAATTCACTGCCCTCTAGAAGAAATGTAGAAGCTCCGGATTCCAAGCCATAGGAGATTCTCACCAAAGTGGTTCACAAGTCGTGCTAGGAATTCATTAACTCCTCCTGACAGTTTCTGACAGAGGCTGTCAGAAAATAAGGGAAAAGGAGGTAAGGTATACTGGAAGGAGCTTTGCCATCAGACATACTCTTAGCCTTGCTTTACTTTTTAAGTAGTGAAGAGACCTTAGGCAAGCTACATAACCTTTCTGAGTAACATTTCCCTCATACATTAAAAATAGAAATATTATCTACCCAGTAAGGTCATTACGAAGTACTATTAAAAGAAATAGTACATATAAATCATCTAGTTTTTACGAAGCTGTCGTATTTGGAATTCAGTAACTGATTTCCTTCCCTTCCTTCTCCATGTTGGGATTCTAAGATTGTGGCCTTAGGATAAGCACTTATAAATTACAAAGTCAAAGCTAGAATTCCTTGGCTCAGGTGCATTTGTTGATCCGTGTTAACAATCTCTGGATCCCTGTGCATTTTATGGTAATCAGATTTACATTCCACCCACCCAGGTCATTCAGGCTGTGCTCCCTATCTCGTTAGAAAATTTACCTAAACAACAGTTTTCACTCTTTTTCTGCTTATCTCTGGTGAGCTTTACAAAATTAAAGCAGAGAATTGAGATAGTTATTCAAATATTTCAAGTAAAAGCATATATTTTTATTATCCAAATTACTGCCTCCAGTTTCTACCTCCAGTCCAGTAAGGTCTTCACCTAGGGTGATCCTGTTTACCTGCAGATATCGCCTGGGAATTAGCCTGTGCTGTCATTTGCTGTACGTTTTTCTGTCGGTGTGGCTATTTGAATTCATTCATAATTCCCTTCAGATAGTCTCATCTGTTTAGTCCATAAACTTCATTACACCTCTAAAATGTGTACATCTCATTAAATCCTGTTTATGCTTCTGATTACATCATTCCCTTCATATTTCTCCCTGCATTCCTCAAATATAACCATCCCTATCTGTATATTTGTGATGTGTTTTTATGTGCATGTACATGTGTGTATGTGTGTGTAATCACAATGTCTAAAGAATTATGCTGTTTTTCTTATCCAAAGATTATGATTATATTACCAGTTTATTCTCTGTATATGTGCTCTAGTTGCTTACCTCCCTCCCCAGTATTGTGGATATACCACATATGTGCCATTATTACAATGCTTACAAAGCCTCTTTGTGTGGGAGAGTTATTTTTATAATTATATAATTGAGTAAAATTAACTCACATAGGAATCAGACTTATAACATTGGCCTGGTTATCCCTGTGTTGCAATCAGATAGACTGATCTTCCTATTTCATACTTCCTTCCGGCATACCATCATATATTTCCATATATCCTCTTTTCTTAAGTAAAGTGTATTATAAATATATCTCACTTTAAGCAGTTTTGATAGAAAATAACTCATTTTTTAAAAAGATTTTATTTATTTAGAGAGAGAGAGAGAGACATTACAGAGGGAGAGGGAGAAGCAGACTTGCCGCTGAGCAGAGAGCCTGATGCGGGACTTGATTCCTGGACCCTGGGATCATGACCTGAGCCCAAGGCAGACACTCAACCAACTGAGCCACCCAGGCGCCCCAAAAATTACTCCTATTTAATGAAAAACCCTTAGAAGAAATTTTAATATGATTTTTAAATTAATTTGTACAGTTTTTATTGAATATATCTGAGGTTAAAACAGGATATAGTCTTTAAATATGATTCTTAGTTTTCCATTCTTTTTGGATACCTCATTATCTTTTCACATTTTAAATATACATGCTTTATTTGCATAATTTATTTAGCCATCTTTTTTTTTCAGTATCTATTTTGAAGTGCCATAGCCTATATTAATACCATTAAGTTAGGATTCAGAATATAGGTAATGGAAAAGTGTTTCCATAAACATTTGGAACAAAATGGAACAAAAACAAAATTTTTAAGAAAGAAACATCAAAATATTTGATTCCTACAGTGATCAAAATCTGAAAGAAAGCTGTCAGGTATTTAGAAGTGATAACTCATTTCTGTCTATTCTTAATTAATGTTATATTAGTAGAATTATGAAAATTCATGTAAATATACAAATGGAAAGAGACAAACTTAAAACTTAAGTGGTGGGGAAAGATTTGCCATTACCAGCAAGAGAATTGTCAGGAATAAAAACTTGACAATAGGGGTGCCTGGGTGGCACAGCGGTTAGGCGTCTGCCTTTGGCTCAGGGCGTGATCCCAGCGTTATGGGATCAAGCCCCACATCAGGCTCCTCTGCTATGAGCCTGCTTCTTCCTCTCCCACTCCCCCTGCTTGTGTTCCCTCTCTCGCTGGCTGTCTCTATCTCTGTTGAATAAATAAATAAAATCTTTAAAAAAAAAAAAACTTGACAATAGCTTTTTTTCTTAAGTTTGAATTGATTAACTTCTGCATTAGAGCATCCCGTGTGCAGTAGTTACCTTTTTGTCTGTTTTGTCAAATAAAGACTTTTTCTCCTGGCATGCTGTTGTTAGCTTACCCCAAGCAGCATGGGCTATGCCCCAGGGAAAACCAAATAGTCTTTCATTAATTGTGAGACAAAAGCATAGGAAGAAAGTCAGAGACACAAGGATTCTCTTGTAATCAACAATGCTTTTTGTAATGTATCCGAATGTGTATAAGAATGGAATAGTGAAAACATAATTTATTTAAATGGTTAAAAGTCTTATACTTCTGTTTCTAGAAACTCCTTTTCTACAGAATCCTGATATTCTTGGTTAAGTTACTAAGGAAAAAAAAGAATCTATTAACACTTTGTTTATCATTTGGAAACAACATTGAGTGATTCAGTGATACTATTGTAGCCTTGAAACTATAATGCCTTACTAGTTTCCTTACTTTGATTTTAGCAATATGGAAATAATCCACCAGTAATTTTTCAAGTCAATATCATAGTTGGTACTTTTGTCATTTATTTCTTCTTACATTACATGTAGGAGCTTGATTTTATTTTATTTTTTTTATTAAGTTCAATTAGCCAACATATAGTACATCATTAGTTTTTGATGGAGTGTTCAGTGATTCATTAGTTGTATATAACAAATTGAGGGGGGGTGGGAGGATAGGGTCACTGGGTGATGGGCATGAAGGAGGAGCTTGATTTTATCATGTATTTTTTTCTTTTTATAAAATACTTCTTGCGTATTACCTTTTCCCTTTCTTTTAATAACCATTGTAATAGCCTAATATAGAACCAATGTTGAAAAAGTTAGGAATTATTTTTAGGATACTAGGATATGTAGTTCAAAATTATGCAAATTAGATTTTAAAAACTTTTTTTTTCCTGTGGAGCTTTTGACAATTTATAGGATAATGATTAAGAAATCACCAATAAAGAGAAGTTTAAATTATTCAAACTATAGAAAGAACATTTTGTTTGTTTATTTGGACCCCTTGGACTTAAATGTTACCCGTTTATCAGTGACACCCTATTTATTTGACCTAGGTGTGGCAAGGTTTCCATCATTAGGTACGAAAACGTGAGCACTTAATCTCAATTGAAATATTTTCTATGACCTTAAGAATATTTTAGATATTTTTTAAAAGTACTTCCCCTAAAAAACTTTTCATTTTTGTCAAGGTAAATACTTTCTTACAGTTACACAGTTATTATTTTTAAAGTTTAATATATTATATATAGAAATGAGTATATGTAACACAGATGGGGGTTATGGTAGTCAATAATAAAATAGACATCATGAAACCACAACACAACTTAAGAATTAGTTTATTACCAATTGCACTGCATCTTTTTGTGTTGCTAAATCATGACAGTCATTTCTGGTAATCATAACACTTCCATTTATTCCAAATTCTAGAACTTTGGACAAAGCTTATTTTTATTTTATGACGTAAGAACCATAATGTAATGCCTGCCCTTACTCTGGAGATAATGAGCATCCCTAGATGGAAAAATACGAATACACAACATAATGCCACTTTAAACAAGCTATTTATTTTAAAAGCATAGGGATGAGATGCCTGGGTGGCTCAGTCCGTCAAGCAGCTGCCTTCATCTCAGGTCCTGGGATTGAGTCCCACATTAAGCTCCTTGTTCAGCTGGGAGCCTGCTTCTCCCTCTGCCTGTTCTGCCTGCTGCTCCCCCTGCTTGTCCTCTCTCTCTTTCTGACAAATAAGTTTAAAAAAAAAAAAATCTTAAAAAAAATTTTTTTTTAAAGCATAGGGGTTTTTATTATGCTATTCCGCCATGACTTCTGGAGTAACTAGAGCGTAATTAATGTACTTGTTTTCATCAAAGGGATTTTCACCTCTCAATCATTCACTCTTTTTCAGTTTATACATCTGAAACTTTCACATAAATGAGGACTGTAATGCATAAATGAGAACTAAAATGTGTCTGGTCTTTCAAGTAAACAGTGAAGATGTGGAGAATAAGTTGTATTAGGATAGGCTTGAGGGCATCCCCCATGTTAAATATTTAGTGTCTGTTAAATAATCATGAAGTTTTCTGTAAGTATGAAATACTTCATTTTAAGGGTTTTTTTGTTTGTTTTAATGCGGTAACAACGCAAATTTGCATATGTTTCATTTATCTTCCCTCTTAATCCCTGGCCCTAGCTAATATTGTTCCTACCAATAGTTATTTGGCCTGAATAAGTATATGTATCAAGCCTGCCTTCTCAACTGTTTTGGTAAATACGCTGGATAGCTGTTAAGCCAAAAGTTGTCTTGCAAAAGATTGGAAGAGATGATAGTTTTTAAATGTTACAGTATCAATGCTGTCACAGTGAACTTAAGTAAAATGTGAGGAATTTATAATCAACAGCAAACTGACTTATGTTTTATATGAGGAAGCCTTAGATAGTATCTTTTCTTTTCAGCTTTCTGTTATCTACCACATTCTTCCTACACTCCTGATTCATAAAACTGATAGTATCTTGGTTACTCAAAGTGAGGACAAGGAATCAATTTCTTGGATCACTGAATTCAGAGTTTCCCCTTGACTTCTCCCAAAGCTGCCTTAGAACTAACAACACAGGGAGCTTTACAACTGTGAAATCATTTTGATAAGTGACTTTTCCCTCTTGTATCTAAAAACCACTTGGGTATCCTAACATCCTACTTTAGACACAAGAATAAAGTAATATCTGGGCCAGAATTAATGCCCAACCAAACAAATTAAATATTCTACTTTTACCATTTAGAGACTACATTTGGATTCAATGCTTACAAATCGTACTCAACTTAATGAAAAGCTCTCTGTTTTGATTTCCTTCTATATATGTCCGTTGTCAACCATTTGGATCTATAAAGACTCTTTCTGAAGATACTTTTTAGGCCAGTCATCCCAGTATAAAAACGCTAGCACTCCAAAGAGTAGAGAATTTAATGACTATCATCATGTGGGAAGCTGACTTGTATATGAATATCTTGCTGATAACATGAAAAGCCTTTCACCTTTTAACGAACTGCTCTGGCCCTGTCTTCTTGCAGCATAAGTGAGCATACTACACAAAACAGTGTAAATCATCAACCAGTCCTTTCCATTACTTTCTTCTTATCAACCTCTTGAGATCACTTAATTGTATAATGGACAAGAGACCCCAGTGATACACACCCCTACGTTTAAGATTTTTGATCCCCGCAGAATCTAGAAATATTCATTTATTGTTATCTTCATCAAATTTAATACATCCTTTATTATACAGAACGTAGAGAATACCGTGTGTGGAAAAGGAGAACAGAATGGACATGACCTCCTCAAATTCTAAAGGCAGAACCATAGCTTCTTGGTACACCACCTAACTTTCTACAACTGAAATGGTCACTGGAGACTGTGAAGAGCTGTAAACTCCTACCACCAAATATTCCTAAGAAAGCATGTTAACTATATGGGGGAAACTATCTTTTGCTTATTATAAATGGGGCTCTCATTGGATTGGAGAGACTGGGGAAAAGGAATTTTGCTCCTGTTCTCCTGAAATTGTACCTTTTAGTAAGACCTTTAGCTCCCACATCTTCAGCTTTCTTTACCAAATTATAAACTTAAAACAGTTATAATATCTAGAGGAGAAGTTACAGCTGCCTGGTTCCATTCAAGTTTGAATGCTGAGGCTCTTTCTAAAATCACAGGACCAAAGTTTATTCAACACCAATACTTGGGCTCCATCTGTGGGCAAAGAGACGGGATGGTTTAACATGTAGGTAAGTGTGTGCAAGAATGTCCCATGTGATTTGCAGTGCTACTATGTACTATGTGCCTGTATTTAGCATGAGTCCAAAATAAAAACCTGGCTAATTATATATATTATTAACTTTATATTAATAACCTTAATTAAATGTGAAGCAGTTCTTTCTTTTCAGATGAAGTGTTTTATTTTTCTTTCCATATTTGAAGGTCTATAAAGAC
Organism: Ursus arctos; assembly: GCF_023065955.2. NCBI lineage: Eukaryota > Metazoa > Chordata > Mammalia > Carnivora > Ursidae > Ursus > Ursus arctos. The sequence goes on along the minus strand of NW_026622930.1, from coordinate 32,815,138 downwards.
CAGATGGTATATGTGTGCTACAAAAAATGACTTTTCTTGGTTCTTCTAGATATAGTTATATGTTGAAATGAGATAAATATTATTTTTTTAATCTATTATCTTTGCCCTTTATTGAGATATAATTCATATGCTATATAATTCATCCACTTAAAGTATATAGTTCAAGGTTTTTTAGTATATTCACAGATATGTACAACCATCACCACAGTCAATTTTAGAACATTTTCATCACCTCAAAAGAAACCGATCCTCGCTAGCTGTCATCTTCTCCTATACCCTCCAATCACCCCCATCCAGCCCTAAGTAACTACCAATGTACTTTCTACTATAGATTTACCTATTCTGAACAAGTCATATAATGGGATCATATATGTGGTCTTTTGTGACTGGGTTCTTCTACTTAGCATAATATTTTCAAGATCCATCCATGTTGTAGCATGTATCAGTACCTCATTCCTTTTTTTATTGCAGAAAAAACCACATTAACATAAAATTTACCATCTAAACCATTATTAATTGTGTAATTCTGTGGCATTAAGTACATTCACACTGCTGTGAAACATATCTCCATAACTTTTTCATACTGGTTACGTGAAACTCTACACCCATTAAACAACTTCCCTTTTCCCCCTCATCCCATCCCCTTGTAACCAACATTCTACTTTCTGTTGCCAAGAATTTGACTACTTTAGATACCTCATATAAGTGGAATTATGCAGTATTTATCTTTTTGTGGCTAGTTTATTTTGCTTAACATAATGTCTTCAAGGTCCATCCATGTTGTATCATGTGACAATATATAAATATATACATCACATTTTGTTTATCCATTCATCCGTTGATGAACATTTGGGCGGCTTCCACCTCTTGACTACTATGAATAGTGCTCCTATGGACATGTGTGTGAAAATACCTCTTTGAGATGCTGCTTTCAATTCTTTTGAATACAAAGCCAGAAGTAGAATTGATAGACCATATGGTATTTCTATTTTTAATTTTTTGAGGAACCTTCTTATGATTTTCCATAGTGGTTGCACTATTTTTTACAATCCTACACTATTTTTACAATCCTTATACAAAAGTGTATAAGTGTTCCAATTTCTCCACATTCTCCCCGACGCTTGTTATTTTCTGTTTGTTTGTTTCTTTATAGTAGCCATCCTAATGGTTGTGAAGTGATATCTCATTCTGGTTTTGATTTGCATTTCTCTAATGATTAATGATGTTGAGCATCTTCTCGTATGTTGTTGACTATTTGTATATCATTTTGGGGGAAACATCTGTTCAAATTTTTTGTCCATTTTTAATTGTTTCTTGGTATGTGTCTCTCTCTTCATTTGTTTTGTTTCTTAAATTCCACATATGAGTGAAATCATATGGTATTTGTCTTTTTCTGACTGCGTTATTTCATTTAGCATTAAACTCTCTAGCTCCATTCATGTTGTTGAAAATGGCAAGATTTCATTCTTTTTTATGGCTGTATATATACACCACATCTTCTTCATCCATTCATCTGTCAGTAGACACGAGCTGCTTGTATAATTTGGCTATTGTAAATAATGCTGCAATAAACATAGGGGTGCATGTATCCCTTTGAATTAGTGATTTTGTATTTTGGGGGTAAATACCCAGTAGTGATGCACAAAAGTTTTTAAGTTTGATGTAGCCTCATTTGTCTATGTTTGCTTTAGTTGCCTGTGCCTTCAGTGTCATACTCAAGAAATCATTACCAAAACCAGGAAGCAGACTCTTAACTATAGAGAACAAACTAGATGGCTACCAGAAGGAAGGTGGGTAGGGGGATGGGTTAAATAGGTGAAGGGGATTAAGAAGTGCACTCGTTGCAATTAGCATCAGTGATCTATGGAAGTATGGAAGTATGATGTATGGAAGTATTATTGTACACCTGAAACTAATATTACACTGTATGTTAACTAATTGAAATAAACACTTTAAAAAAACTGAGGCCCACTTACATCGTTGGGAGAAATGTTTCGTTGTAAAATCAGAAAATATTCGAAAAAATAAAGAAAACATTTTATCTATTCATCACCGTTATAAAAAAATAATTGCTGAATCCAATGTCATAAAGTTTTCCTGTATCTTCTAAGAATGTTACAGTTTTAAGTTTTATATTTAGTTCTTTAATCCATTTAGTTAATTTTTATATATAGCATAAGGTAAGGGTCCAACTTCATTCTTTTGCATGTGGATATCCAATTTTTCCAATACCAACAACATTTGTTGAAAAGACTGTCCTTTTCCCATTGAAGATCATTTGACCCTTATTGAAGATCATTTGACCATGTACACAAAAGTTTATTTCTGAACTCTCTATTCTATTCCATTTGTATCAGTTAGGGTTCTCCAAAGAAACAGAAGCAGTAGGATATATATAGATACAGATATATATGATTAAATATATATGATGAGATTTATTGTGAGGAATTGGTTCTCATGATTATGGATGCTGAAAAGACTCATGATATGCCATCTATAAGCTGAAGACCCAGGAAAACCAGTTATTTTGTACCTCAAAGTTTATACTTCTTAATTTCCTTGTGCTATCTTATAAACTATTACTATTAATGAGCTATTCAAAATCCCAGCAAAGTCATTCTCTTAGGATCTGAGCTAGGGTAGAGTTTACATTTTCATGAACCACCCCAGGCCAGATTAGTTCCAGGCAAGGAGCCTCCCCAGGACGTTTATTGTGATCCTGGGCAAGTGCCATGGGGCTCACCATCAGGGACTACCTTTTAGCTTCAGGTTCATTTGGCAGTTACTGTTGTATAAGGAATCCAAACTAGACTCTGGTTTCACCACTTGCCTGGTCTTACTAAGGTCCATAGCTCCAGAATAACTACAACCTTCTAGGAATATCTAGAATCTGCTAAGGAGTTCTCCCTTCCAATTCAGCTATCACCTCCCTAAAAGGAAAAGTATCGTTGTCACTGTGGATCGGAATACAAAATTAAAAATCTCTCTGTACTTACTTCTAGGTCCTGGGATCTGGAAATCAGAGGCCTTAGGTGGCAAGAAGGACAAAGCCAAAAACAAAAAACAAACAAACAAAAAAAGACATGCATCTAGCTCTGGAAACAATGGAGTTTTCTAAGTTATACAAACAGCTTATGTAAATCAACTCCTGTATTTACTTAGTCTTTGGAGACAAGTTTGATTTTCTTCCTTCTCCCCTTCCTCCTTCTCCACCTCCTATTTATTATTATTTTGCCTCTTTGAAATAATAGTAATAATAAAGACAGATTCTAGAATATTTAAGAAATTGGTAATGACTCTTGAAACTTTTATTCTTGTTAGCACTAGTACAAATTCCTAAGCTGTAGCTGAAAATGATTATTATCCAGAGTAGTTTGAATAGTCATTTCACAAGACAGGCTACTGGCCCTCTGTTTATTTGTAATCACTAATTTTTTTAGGTTAATAAAGCCAAAATCAAAGGCTAAAATTCCTTTACTTTTCTTAAGAAAAAAAAACTTTCTTAATATAAAAATGACATTTGATCGTTATAAAAAGCTTGGAAATTTTCAGAAAAGTATAACAAAGGGAATAAAAATCATACATAACTCTAATATACTAAAATAGCAAGTGCTTTATATTTTCATGTATGCCCTTTTCATCTTTCTCTATTGACATGTACACGTCTATCTTAACATAGTAAAGATTATACACTACATGTGCAGTTCTGTATGTTTTTTAAACATGTGTCATAAGAATTTTCCTGGTCAATGAATATTCTTCATATACATTACTTTAACCTGTATAATAATTTATCATAAGGATAGATAATTGTCTACTTAAATTTCTATATTATTTATCTTTTTATTTCTTTACTTTTCTCAATAATATAAACAACTAAAATAAACATGTGCATAAAGATTTATCTATTTTCTTAGGATAGATTTCTAGAAGTGAAATTACTGGATCAACAAATATGAAAATGTTCAAGAATTGGCTTTTTAAAGAAAGTCATCTTGGGTTGTTAAAGGATTAATGACACAACAAATGAAACATATCTTTGATGATTGTATAGCTGCTCATATTCAAATAATCTTTGCAAGCATAACTATTAATTGACTGAATCTAATCTTTCATTTCAGACGCAAGGATTCATCTCTTCCTTCTGTCTCCAGCTCCTTGGGATAGAAATCAGGAGGTCTCACTGAGCCCATATATAAGCCTTTCAGACAGGCACTTACCCACATGACTGCCTGTTTAACCCATTGCTCTCAAAATCTATATTTTTCTTATTTTCTCTTTTTTCAGATGGAATGGGGCGAGTCCTTGCTCAAGATGTATATGCAAAAGACAACCTACCCCCCTTTCCAGCATCAGTAAAAGATGGCTATGCTGTCCGAGGTAAATATTTTGGGATTTTTGAGTATCATCATACTCACACTGTATTTTTTTTTTCTTCAGATTTTTGGCTCAGCCTAGGCACCCAATGAGTTTTATATTTTTTTCCTGCTTGGTTATCAAAATAATTTTATTCACATATAACAATCTGGATTAAAACTTTTCAGTGACAATACTGTTGTTACTTGAAATGTTTGTTGACAAATAAATAATGTAGAAATTGATAGAAACACTGGACCATAATTTATTCTTTTGACCTCTACACATACCAGGTAGCAGACAGTCTTGGTCTGGAAGTTTTCCATATGTTTTCTAGTTGAAAATATCTATGTGGTCCAAGAAAAAAGAGCAGATTCCCAACACAGGGATCATCTAGGGTGGGCTTTTCTTCTGTTTTAAACTCAAACAGAGTAAGAGCTTCATAAAAAGCAAGCACAAGGGAACCTTCTAATTCCCTGGAGGAGCTGTATTTCAAAGCTCTGAAACCTCAGTTGGTACCAGCAGCTCATACCTTTAGAGTTCCCTGAGATTGCATAAAGGTTAAAAGCAAATACTAAATAGCAATTTCCTGCTACCCAAAATGAAAATGCAATGGAATTACTTAGAAACTATTATTGGTTATTAACTCAAGGCTGATATCATTGAAGAAATGTCTAAAAACATTTCCCAGCTTATCAGAGCTGTTAAGAAGGCCAGTTCCTTTTTAATGGTTCTTTACGGCATCTCTTACTTGTTTGTTGTTTCTCCTCTATCTAGCTATTAAAATAATTTCATTTTTATAATTAAATATATTCATTAATCTCCTCCATGTTCCATCACTATTTCTTAGCAGTATCTTTTTGTGTTGGAGGCTATAAGCAAATGGTTATGGTTATGGGCTTTGAAAAGCAAAGTAAGAGTGATCTGGGTCCCAGTACCAGGTCCATCTTTATAACTATGAGCAAATTACTTAAACTTTTTGAGCTTCTTCTAAACTTTTTGAGTTGTCTCATCTGTAAAATGATGATAATTATAACAATACTTACTCTAACAAGTTGTTGTGAGGATTGAATGAGACCCTAAAAAGCCTTAGTAAAGTGTCTGGCACCAAAAGCAAGCACTCAATAACAGCTTTACAAAATGTTTGATACCGGTAACTATTATTATCACTATCATTATTATAAACACATTGCCTTAGACCATCTCTAAAAACAGGTTAACATTTATCTGAATTGTCACTCTCCTATTCTTTGTAAATAAAGTGTGGTGGAGAGGTTAATTCCTAGTAGTGTATTCTTTCTCAGGGATACTATCTTGGATGCACCTCATTCAGCTTGATCTCGCTAAATTAGAGTATTTCTGAAAACATAAATAACAAATCCCCGGTGGCTCTTCTGATTTTTTCTTCCAAATTTATTCCTTCTACTGTACTTTTATAATGAATATTGTCCAGAAAGAAAATTATTTCAGTCTTCTGATAGCCACGTTGGCTCTTCTTGGTTCTTGTTCTCCAACTAAAATGTCAGTTCTGTTTTGAACTTATAATTGGTAGCCATATGGGATTACTATAAAATGAAAAAGAATTCTTACTTGCAGAGTAGAACAGACAACTTTAGTAAATGAAATACCAAAGGGATAAGAAAGCCTATTTTTTACATTCTTGGTAATATAAAGGAGAAAGTGAGAAAATAAATTGAGGCAGAATTATTTTCAAGCAGAATGTTGTTCTGTGATTTTTGCATGAGATAGCAGCAGCTCAATAAAAAAAAACTATTGCTCTTAGCTTTTCTAGTTGCCAAAAAGAGTGATTAGTCTACATGAGCCTTAAAAGAGCCTTTCTGCTCCTGTAGAATATACCAAAGAAATTCTATATAAAATTACCATCTGGTATCTTCTTTATTCTTTTGTTTTGAAATGGTGGTGTTTTTAGCTATTTCACACACACACACACACACAAATGAAAAACACCTAACATCTCACAATATAAAACGTTCAGCAGACTATTATGCAGCTTGTCACGTTATTTCTTTCCTGTGAACTGTTGCTACCTCCAAGCTACAGAGTATTTAACAGAGACATAATACATAACAGATAGCCATTGTGGATATGGTTAAATCTCAAAAGTGGGAATGTTTGCTGTGTCTGTGTGTATATACCAGCATCATAATTAAGGCAGCAAAAGCCATCGGTGAACAAAGAGGCATGGTCCCAGTCTTTTCTGTGTCAGAACACCGCCCACCTCTCACAGGCAGTGTTTGGTAAAGAATATCCTTGAGGCTATTGTTGGGGCTCTCTATCACTCTACTTCGCATACCTTCTTCACCCCTGTTTTCCTTTACTCCCATTCCTTTCTCCCCACTCCCTTTATTCTCCCTTTTTTCTTCTCCTCTGCCTTTGCTGTAGGCCTTCCAGTAATAACCAGTGGCACCTGTGAGCATTGCTAACCCTGTAGGTGTAAAGAGGTTGCTAACTTGCTCTGGATCTCTAAGCGTTAGCCAGTGTCCTTCAGAAACATGTGGCATAAAACTCCAAACCAGTTGGAGGATCACTTGCTTTAAGGTATGTGGGTTGAAAAATCAAGACAGTAAAAAATGACTAAGCGAATAAGAAATAGGAATGGCTTTTAAAAAAAGAAAGAAAAAGCAGAGTTTAAAGAAGGCAGGAATCAAGTGATGATGATATAATAGGAAGAACTGTAACCTAATAAACTTAAAACTGCATTCAGGATGGAGTGAATTTTTTTTTTTTTTTTTTTTTTTTTTTTTTGTAAAAAGAAAAAGAAGAGATTTATTTTGGGTGCTGGCAGCTGGGGAAGGTGATAGGCTCAAGTCTTAACAATTGACCCCTCCCAAGGATGGAATGAATTTGAAAGATAAAAGAAAATGGAAGTAGCATGTTTCCTCTTATTTAAGACCAATACAGTATTTTTATTAACATTTTTGAAGAGTGAAGAGTTATTTCTCTCTTCACACTGATTAAGCTAATCTGGATGCATTTCCACCTTCCCCTAGAGATGTGGATGCCTATTATCTCACAGTTTCTTTGTAGATGTTAATAAAGGCAAAAGTACCTCACATCCCAAGTTCAGCTTTCTTGAAACTTTTCAATTCAAAAGGGTTATCCCTTCAGAACTTGTTTTACAGAGATGATTTAGAAAGAGGGAAAAGTCTGAACAAGCCACTAATTATTTTGAGAACCATGTGTAATAAACAATTCTGGAAGGATATAAGACAAATCCCTGCCACTGGATTAAAGTAAATTTAATTTTCCTTTTTACATTCTGATTGAAATACATACTTATGAAAGATACAGAAAATTAAAAAGAACATTTTTAAATTACCCATTATCTCACTGCCTAGCCACTATTAACATTTTGTTGTACTTCCGTCCAGTGGGTTAAAGTGCATACTAAAATTCAGTTTCACCTCTTTGATTTAGAGCTTTTGTTCTTTCTCAAAAGCCATGTTCTAGGTTCTCTATTTCTTCCACCTAAATCCCTGACCACAGCTGGTTTTCCATTTGATAACCTATTGCCTTCCACTATAGGTCTCTCTGGACAAAGAAAAGGGCCTTATGATGTGGGAATATTACTCAAGTGAGCAGAGAGATATTTTAATTAATTAATTTTGGTCAATTCCAAAAAGCTTAAAATACTGTATTTAAGGAAATAGTATCTCTTTTCCTAATACTAACAATACATGGGCATTTTCCCCCCTTGGAAGATGATGGTAAAGAATATAAAATGCTTTCTCACTCACGTGTCCTACTTTTAACTTCCTGCTTTCCATAAGAAAAAACCACAGATTTAAAATTCAAAACAACTCACCTGATTTAACTCCTCAGTATAATTGCAGCAAGTATTAATCTTGCTGTGCTAGTTTTATCACCTTCTCTTGCCCCACCCAACACTTTCTATAATCTTAATTTCAGTATACACATAAATACTTTTATTACCCTATTGGCCTATTATCTAGTCTTAGACAGCTTGGTTCCATAATCAGTTCTTAATCCCTTTGCCTGATTCTTCTGTCAAAGATATTTCCTAGGACCTCCAAAAGCTATGCTGTCTCTATAGCCTCAGTTTATTCAGTCCTACCATGGAAGTGTCGAAACTCTTTATTATTGAAAATAAATATAGCTATAAAGTGTTTCAAGAGGCTTAAAGGGAGTTCCTATATGGCTGGAAAATGAAAATGAAGGATAGTTCTATGGCAAAGGGCTCAGGGAAGATCTCTATACATTGCCACAATGAATAGTTATCTAATGGTATCCATTTAAAAATAATATAATCTTTAAATAAACAGGTGAGGAAAACTAAAGTGTTTTCTGGACATTAAAAAAAAGAAAGCAGAAGTGGGAGCAACTCAGGGTCTAGCATTAAGCATTATCAATCAGTTATATAATGTATTTACTGCATTATATAATTTGTTTTATATTGGTTTTATCACTTCCTTCTAATTAAATTCTACAGTTACAAAAAAGAAAAGAAAACTCATTAAGAGAAATTTCTAAATGTGGTGGGAGGGGGTTCTAAGCCTCTACATTAATCTTTGGAATCCATCCACCTTTTCTAATGGAATACTGTGGCTTACTTAGTTTATTTCTTTCCAAGCTTTAGATTCATGTGCCAACATACCTCCACTTCTGCTCCTTCCCACCCAAGCTTGTAGAAGTCATCTTAAAAATGGCAACTTTTACCTGTCTCTTTAATAGATATTTTTAAATAAATATCAGCAAGTTAGATAGATCATTATTCTTCTTTTTAAGAAATAGTGAGCGTTGGTGATAATGTAAAATCAGGATTTCTGTTGTAGTTCACTAATTTTTTACTCCGTATGTTTTCTTTAAGTCTGAATTTGTCTATATTCAGTTCAGTCTTAGAGTGCGCTACTCCTCAAAAAGGGTAGCTCATTAACCAGCACCATCAGCATCAGCTTGTTAGAAATGTAGAACCTCAAGCCCTATCCCAGACCTACTGGATCAGAATCTGTATTTTAACAAGATCTCCAGGTAATTTGTATGCACATTAAGGGTTGAGTAGTTACAAAGGAAATAATAAAAACAACTTCTCTCTTGCTACCAAAAGCCTTCTATAATGTGGTTTGACTGAGCCTTCTTCAGCTAGCAATATAGAGACGTGTTTCCCAGATAGAAATTTTCAGGGCAAGGTGAAGAACATAGTGTAAGGGCACACATAATTCTCTTTCCAGTCAGTGCACCTTCCCTGCTCCTTAGAGTCATTTAAGGACTCTTGTCAGATGTTGGCCTTCTTGACACTCTATAGCAGGCTTGCCCCAAATGATCTCCAGCCACTCATTTTTCAGTGACATTTTTTGGAGCATTTGTGGACAATATTGATATAAGGCATTATGGGTGCAGGTGTATTTGCATGTGTGTGAGGGAATAGGAGACAGGAAGAAGGTTGAAGAGCAGAGGGTTTCAAAAAAGAAAGGAAGTGATTATCTCTAAGGAGCTCATAATCTAGCTGAAGAAATAAAGCGTACACATTTTTGAAATTATTCAAGAAAATTTAGAAAACACAATACTAATATGTACAAATAGATTATAAACTTCCCACCAAAGTATTATGGAAATGCCAAATTCATTTCTTTATTCTTTTAACAAATATTTATTGAAAATCAGTGATGAGCTAGGCACTATGCTAGACAGAATAGCAACATAATCCAAGTTATTGTATAAAATTAACCAGAGCAGTCTTTCTAAGCATTCAAAAGATGGTCAATGTTGACTCACATTTGAAAACTATATACATGGACCAGCAGGAAATGGAAGGCATCCAAAATACAGGATTTTGTGTTGAAAAATATTATTTATTTGTTCATTTATGCATGCATCCTTCTAAATAGATTCTTAGAAGCCATACTCATTCATTTATTGAACATTTTTAATACTTTACATGTTAAAATTTTACTGAATACCTATTATGCAGCAAGTGCTATGGATTCCCCTGAGACAACTAAGCAAATAATTGCAAATAATTAGAAAGCCATAATTAGAGTTATTTAGGGAATACACTGGGGAAACAAAAGAGAATGTAGCTGACTCTTGAGGGAAGAAGAGTCAGATATGACTTCACAGAAAAGGTGATACTTGAGCTGAGTCTTAAAAGCTAAGAAGTCTTTAATCAGAAGGCACAGATGAGAAAAGGACACTCCAGGCAATGGAAGTAGCATATATTATGGAGCTGAAATATGAGTCATCTTGGTACTTTCAGGAAGCTACAGTTCTAGAAATTGAGAGTGGCTAGGGCATAAGGAGGATATGAACCAGAGGCCTTCGCACATAGGTGAGGATCTTCGGATGGAGTATTTCCACTTCCTATTTGTCCTTCTCCCTCCCTCCCACTCTCTTCTTCTCTCTGTCTCTCACACACTCACATACCCCTTCTGCCTACTTACCTTTTATTCATCCTTCATATTCAAACCAGAAATCCTTTTATCAAGGCTGCTTTCCCTGACCCTCCAGTATACTTTAGGCACTTTCATTGTATGTTCTCCTAAAACTATATTCCTTTCCTTTAGAATGGTTTTCTTAATTTGCATTTATATATTCATTAATGTGATTATTTGATTAATGTCTGTCTCCTCCACTACATCAATGGCTTTAACCCCACCCATAAGAAGACACACATTAAGTACCATATACACACACATATAACATATGTAACATATACAATATATAAATGTACATATGCACACATATATAAACAAAAATAAATTCCATGAAACAATATTCATCCTTATGATGCATGAGGAAATATATTTCTGTTCATTCTCATTTTAAAAATTGTTTACAAGTTTACTTTACAGCCCACCACCATATTTGGTCCAGAGTTTGAAAAACACTGCAGCAAATTGGCACTGCATTAGAATAGAAACGATGTCTGCTGGTTTTACTCCACTCTGTCCCAGCAGCTAATATGACACTTAGGATGTAGACCACTTCTATAGAAATTTAGTGAATGAATGAAAGGAATAGAAAGCTTTAAAATATATTATTTTTAAAGTATTATCCCAATTTTTATCAACAAGAAAACTGAAGTTTAGAGAAAGGCTTAATAATTTGCTGAGGCAAGCGAAACAAAAGCAAAAATGAACTATTGGGACTTCATCAGGTTAAAAAGCTTTTACACAGCAAAGGAAACAGTCAACAAAACTAAAAGGCAACCTACAGAATGGGAGAAGATACTTACATATGACTTATCAGATAAAGGGCTAGTATCCAAGATCTATAAAGAACTTAACAAACGCAACACCCCAAAAACAAAAAATCCAGTCAAGAAATGGGCAGGAGACATGAATAAACATTTCTCCAAAGTAGACATATAAATGGCCAACAGACATATGAAAAAATGCTCAACATCACTCGGCATCAGGGAAATACAAATCAAAACTACAATGAGATACCACTTTATACCAGCCAGAATGGCTAAAATTAACAAGTCAGAAAACAACAGATGTTGGCAAGGATGTGGAGAAAGGAGGAACCCTCTTACACTGTTGGTGGGAATGCAAACTGGTGCAGCCACTCTGGAAAACAGTATGGAGGCTCCTCAAAAAGTTAAAAATACAGCTACCTTACAGCCAAGCAATTGCACTGCTAGGTATTTATCCCAAGGATACAAACATAGTGATTCAAAGGGGCACATGAACCCCAATGTTTATAGCAGCAATGTCCACAATAGCCAAAATACGGAAAGAGTCCAGATGTCCATCATCCATGAATGGATAAAGAGGATGTTGACTATTACTCAGCCATCAAAAACAATGAAATCTTGCCATTTCCACAACATGGATGGAGATAGAGAGTATAATGCTCAGTGAAATAAATCCATCAGAAAAAGACAAATACCATATTATTTCACTCATATGTGGAATTTAAGGGAAAAAAATGGATGAACATAGGGGAAGGGAAGGAAAAATAAAACAAGATGAAAACAGAGAGGGAGGCAAACATAAGAGACTCTTAACTATAGGAAACAAACTGAGGGGGCGCCTGGGTGGCTCAGTCTTTAAGCGTCTGCCTCCGGCTCAGGGCATGATCCCGGCGTTCTGGGATCAAGCCCCACGTCAGGCTCCAACGCTGGGAGCCTGCTTCTTCCTCTCCCACTCCCCCTGCTTGTGTTCCCTCTGTCGCAGGCTGTCTCTCTCTCTCTCTGTCAAATAAATAAAGAAAATCTTTAAAAAAAAAACAAAAGAAAAGAAACAAAAAAACCGAGGGATGCTGGAGTAGAGGTGGATGGGGGGATGGGGTAATTGGGTAATAAGCATTAAGAAGGGCATTTGATGTAATGAGCACTGGGTGTTATATGCAACTGATAAATCACTAAATCTACCCTGAAAAGAATAATACAGTATATGTTAACTAAATTGAATTTAAATTTTTTAAAAATGAAAAAAAAGAATCATTTGCTGAAAGTCATGAGGCTAATAATAGGCAGAACCAGGATTCAGCTTCAGCTTTGTTTTACTTTAAAACCCTGCTAATTTCCTCTTGTGCAAGAGGTAAAATAGAAAATGTCTAGGTTGCTTATGAGAGGTGGCAAGCTGGTAGTATCTCTAATAGAGAAAATAATTTAAAATAACTTTATTCACACTTAAGATATAGTTAGTGTGGAATTCTGAAAGATAATTGACTTTTTAATTTTCTACAATAAGAAAATTAAAATTTCTTTTAAGATACTATAAAAATAAATGGGAGGATGGATGAAATAAGATTGGTAAAATGTTGATAATTGTGGAAGCAATGATTCTATGTCTGGTTTATGTCTATTTTAAATTGCTCATTTAAAAATTTTTTTAAAAAACACAAAAGCAGCCTAATAAGAATAGCACTGCAGGAAAACTATTCTTGTTTTTCAAGTGAGCACTGAAAATATAATAGGATTCCAAAAAACACAAGAAAGCTGAGTTTATTAATTCAAATAATGTCTACAAAGCACAAGATACTACATCTAGTACACAGAAGAGACTCAATGTTAATTTTTGTTCCTTTCTAACCAAAGTCATCTGTGCAAAAAAAAGTGACTCATTATAAACAATTTTATATATAAGCCTTTAAAAAAACACTACTTTGTAGTCACATTTTTAAAAAAAATGAATTTTGGGGAGCCTGGGTGGCTCAGTCAGTTGAGCATCCAACTCTTGATTTTGGCTCAGGTCATGATCTCAGGGTCCTGGGATTGCACCCGGACTTGGTCTCTGAGCTCAGTGCAGAGTCTGCTTGTCCTGCTCCCTCTGCTCTCCCCACCCAAGCCCCCTCTGTGCACACACTTGCATGTTCACTCTCTCACTTGCTCAAATAAATAAATAAAATGCACTGGGTGTTATACGCAACTAATGAATCATCGAACTTTACATCAGAAACCAGGGATGTACTGTATGGTGACTAACATAATAAAAAAACATTAAAATAAAAAAAATCTTTTAACAAAATAAATTTAAACAAATAAAAATTAAAAATGAATTTCATATGTCCTTTTTAAAAGAGAGAAATACATTTTATTATTTATCAGCATGATTGCAAATATGATTAAAATATTCATATAGAAAGTTAACTTTACTGTGTGTGTGTCTGCAAATCCTTGCTGTATGCAGATGATATGAAAGTAATGGTCATGATCATAAAACTCATTAGATAGGCACTGCCTTGCCAATAGTATGGATCTGAAATCCACATCATAGGTGAAGAAAGCCCTTTTGAATATATTTCTTTCCAGGAATATTTTTTTCATCCAGCTATTACTATACTGTATATAGAAAATAATTGGTTAAGTTTTTCCATCTCAATTCTGAAAGTGTTTCTTCTGATTTAAAATATATAGTCAACAGAAATTGCAGTGCAGAGCTGCCTATGTATTATGATTTAGAAATAACATTCTGTCCCATTATTTAAAAAAAAAAATTCTGTATTGGGAATTAAGGGACTGTGTTTTAGTCCTAGTTCTACCACTAACCAGAACTTGTCAACCTAAGTTCCTTCATTCTGTGACTCATTTCCTTCAAATGTCAAATGAAAAAAAGAAGATATGTTCTTTCTACTCGACTGAGTTATTATGAAAATCAGACTGGGTGATAAATAAGAAAATAGTATGAAATAGTTTGAAATTTATAGAAAATGGAGACATATGAATATAAATAGTAATATATCTGTATAAATAGATATATCCACGATAGTGTAACGTACGTTCACACATATATACCCATAGAAAAGGTGGTATTTATTTAGGAGGATGGGCTAAAAGAAATAGTTCTATTTGAAAAGTACAAGTATATGGGGCTCCTGAGTGGCTCAATCATTTGAGCTTCTGACCCTTGATTTCAGCTCAGGTTGTGATCTCATGGGTCATCAGATCAGCTGGCATCGGCCTCCCCAGTCAGCAGAGAGTCTGCTTGAAGATTCTCTTCCTCTGCCTCTCCCCCCACTCGCACATGCTTCCTCTCTCTCTCTTATTTAAATAAATCTTAAAAAAAATAAAAGTACAAGCATCAAATTATGGAGCAACAGGAAGACCATCTCCAGTGACACCAAGAAAGAGCATGATTAGAATCACTTCTACTGGTACTTCTGAATGATGGATACTAAAGATCAAACCAGTAGTAACATTGCCATTGTCTGGTCTAAGAGATCAGAAAAGTATTCCATTTTCCTGAAGCTTTATCTGATCTTTGATTCAAATTTTAAAATTCCAATACTAGATCCTTATTCCTTGCTGTAGGTACATTTTGATGTTTGTTCTTGGTTCTGTTCACCTCACAGCTGCTGATGGCCCAGGAGATCGTTTCATCATTGGGGAATCCCAAGCTGGTGAGCAGGTGAGATTCATAGGCCTGAAAGGCCCCAGATTTCAGTTTCATGGACTTTTATCTTTGAATTCTAAGCTTCTACCATCATTGTAATGGAAATCTTAGAGGTGGATTAGATAGGTTATCAAAGCGATTAAAGGATGGTTCCCATGAGAAAGCCAAAATAATTCTTTTTTAACTGAAATTAATCTGCATCTATTAATATATGGCATGGTTTTTTGGTATGTCTCACAGACATACCCCACAAGCATTTTCCAGTCCTATGATTAGATTATTCTTTCTTCCTGTATAAACATTAATGTTCTGAGTAGACCTATAGTTTCTAGGTGATCTTCTCAGACTTTTCTCCAACCTATGTTACGAACAGGGAATCAGAAGAAACAAATCATTTAACATCTCTAGCTAATCACTTAGATTAGCTTTTCTCACTAGGGAGCTGGCCAGTGAACAGGTATATATATATTTCTATTAAGAAATGAAGCACTGATGGGCCATAATGGAAGTACAGTAGAAGTTCTCTTATTTAGTGCTTTTGAGTCTAGTAATTGGCCATTTAATTGGAAACAAGTGGAAAATTATTTTATATTTTTAAAATAAATGTAAGTTTAACTTAAGTGAACATCTGTTTGTCAATAATTTGATGGAGGGTTAATGCTTTTATTTTTAATAAGTATCTACTATTTCAATTTCTATCTGGTCTTTCTTACATAAATCACACCCAAAAGCAACTATATGTGATTTCTAGTTTTGGTCTTTAATGTGGAAAAAAATTTAAGGACATTTGCAAAGTATCTAAATATAGAATCCTTCTAGATTTTTATTATATTTTTACAATTTTTTTACAGCTACTTCACCCACACCTAATTTGAGAGTTGTTTCCAGCATGATTTTTTAATTGAGTTTTTCCAAAGGTTTAACTTAATTTTTATAGAGAAAACTCTTTTCACACTCATGTATCATTAATTTATGTAATATTTATTTAAATTACATAATTCAGTAGCAACTACTGCCGCAAACTGGCACAAACAAGTTTGGGAAGAAACTCAATTGAACCGTAAAGCAGTACTTTACAATTATACAATAACAGCCTCGAAGTTAAGCATCATTATGATACTGTAAGCATCATTATGTTTAAGAGGAAATAGAGAACATATGTCAATCCACTGAATTTTGAAGGTTGTTTAAAAGAGCTCCTGCCTTATTAAATAGACCCAGAAGAAGACCAAGATACTTTTTTCCTCTGCTACTACTGAGCATTGATAAGCATTATATAAAAACAAAGGAAGATATGAATGAATGATTGAATGAATGAATGAATGAATGAATGTGGAGGTTTGGGCAAAAGCTATGTCCCATGCCTTTTCTTCCTTGGCTTAGTATGTACTCCTATAGGTACTGAAAATATGGAGAAGTTAAGGAAGTATATAGGAGAAGAATGGTGCCCATGGTGGTGACCCCAACTACTTCATCCCTACATCCAGGCATTGAAGAGAACTATGTATAAATCTCTGAAGCCAAGCCTGGCACTATACTGATTAGATGCTGTACACAGGCTGGTTTTAATCCTCATGACTGTTTTCCTGACAAAAAGAACAGCTAGGCCTGGGTCCCTTTTTTATAAATGACTTGTATTATGACCTCATAATTTACTCGACTTCTTGATATGTATTTCACTCAGTGTTGGATGTCTAAAGCATCCATTTATATAACAAAGGTACAAAGTACCAATTATTCTAGGTCTCTGACCTTCAATTGAGTCTATCTAACACTTATCAAACACAACTACTATGTGTACCAAGCACTGTGTTGGGTTCTAGGGATATAAAGTAAATTAAGTTATGATTTCTACTCTTAAGAAGTTTACATCTAGTGGAGAAGACAGAATATAACAACTAAATATACTATATTAAGTGTTAAACTAATGCTATCAGCCATGTACTGTGGAGGACAATAGGGTGGCTGAGCGTTTCATCCTAGAAGGATTAAGAAAATAATATTGGAGCTGGACCTAAGAGGATTTTACAAAAACAGAAATGAGAAAAGGACATTCCAGGCAAAGAAAACAGTATAAATCAAGACACAGAGGTGTTTTAAAAAATTGTATGGAATGTTTAGGAAACCGCAAGTAGTTTGTGGTAGTCAAAGCCTAGTATAAATAGATAGATAGGTAACGGATTATTAACTGCCTTGTGGTCTTCTTAAACCTTATTTACTAGTTAAGACTTCCAACTGCACTAGAGAACTAGGAACACAAAAGTCATGAAACTTAAAAGTTGCTAACTTCTTGTAAGGTCAATGGGGAAAAAAGAGGAAAACTGTACAAGAAAATGGGGTTTCTCTTCAAATTATCTGTGATGTCCTTTATCTATAACTAAGGTATCATACAGACTTTATAGCAATCTCAGAGATCTTACATGAGCCAAATTCCTCATTTATTGAAAGTACATATGCTTGAGAATTAGGTGCCATTGCATACAATGAGACAGTGATTTACAAAATGCTTTCTTGGTGTACCAAAATACTTGACTTTAAATCACTTACAGTTTAGCCCTATTGATTAGCACTGGACACTGTCAAAGAAAATATTACATGATTATAAAGTGCTGTCATTGGGCAAATCTCAAAAAAAAATCAACACCTCCATTAAGGAAAAATCAGGATTTTAACCATTTTTACTTTATATAAAACGTATAAGGTATATCAGTAAAAATAAAAAAGAATGAGTTACTCTTAAAGAATTGTTACTCTTAACAATCTGAAAGAAGTACTTCATGTATTCCTAGAGTTTTTCAACTGATTCCATTCAATCGAGGTATATTATATGTTTACTCTAAGTGGATATATAAATATCTTTATATATCCAATAATATATTTTACATTGAATCTCATATAAGTGGGCTGGTAGAAACTCTTCACCTATCACTTAGATTTACTAATCTTAGAGAGGAGCCAAATTTTTTATTTACTAATCACATGAAAACAGTTCTTAAGAGTTGGCTTAAACCAAGAAGTAGGGAAAATTACAGACAGAACCATAATAAAACTTAAAGTAAATTTGCAGAATATGGTACACTGAACCGGACTAAATTGAGGCAGAGCTCCAAACTAACACTTCAGCTTAAGAAGCAACTGTCCTGAAACTCACTTTAGGATTCACTTTCTGTGTTAGCCAAAAAGGCACTTTCAGCAAAAGAAGAACCTATTTAGGCCTATATTAAATATCTTTGTTCCATAGGCTCTGAAGATAGTTTTAGCATTAGAACCTCTACTAAAAAATACATATATCAAAACTAATGTTTTTCATCAAAAATCACTGCACTGTAAAATGGCCATGTATAGTAGATTAAGAGATGTCCCAGAAAATGAGTAAAATCTAGGTTGAAATTTTTTTTTAATTTTAATGCATTGGACCCTAAACTTTTCATATGAAATCCCATGCAGCATCTTGGTAGAAAATTACATAAAAATAGGGGCACCTGGGTGGCTCAGTTGGTTAAGCATTTGCCTTCGGCTTAGGTCATGATCCAGGGTCCTGGGATTGAGCCCTCCATCGGGCTCCCTGCTCAGTGGGGAGCCTGCTTCTCCCTCTGCCTCTGCCATTCCCTCCACTTGTAATCTCTGGCTCTCTCTATCTCTCTATCAAATAAATAAATAAAATCTTTAAAAAAAAAAAAAAGGAAAAGAATCCAATTTGTAAAAAAAAAAATTACATAAAAATGTAACCATTCCAAAAGCCTGGAATGTCTTTTATTCAAATAGCAGAATAAGGAAATATAAGATACATAGCTCAGTGCCAGAGCTGATCCCAAGAATCTCTTTTGCCAATAGCTATGGGAGAAAAGCAGGGAGAACACTGGAGTTTTAAGCCAAGAAGGATGGAATACTTTATGTAGTTGTTAGCTACTGAGATCATACATGTTCATTCATTCATTCCAGAAATATTTATTCACCACCAACTTTGTGCTAGACACGTTCTAAGCTTTGGTATGATAAAGCAACAAATATTTCTGGAGAAGGGGTGATTAAAGTGACTGTACCCAAGAAATAGAGTTAAGGGAAACCAACAAAGGAATGTTAAATAGCCGGGTGCTAACAGTGATACTCCATTACCAACCGCATCTAGGTCTAAAGCGGCAAAGGGAAAGAGTGGTACCTGGACCTGGGGAGATTCATAGCTATGAGATAGAGCCACCCAATAGGAGCTGTGGCCCTCAGTAATAAAGATGATATAGCCATCACCAAACTGCAGCCCAGCAGGGAAAGAGCAAGCGAAATAAAAACCCTACTTTTCCCTTTCTCTTACCCTCTAATCTCTTCTTGACCACTCCCATTGACTGAACCTAATCAGAAGCCAGAGTGATGTGAGCCTGGATGAAATAGTCCATAGAGGTCAGCCTTCTGGGCCACAGCACAGGATAGAAAATGAAGATATGATCTGGAGAGGCAAACAAAAAATAAAACAAATCCCTGTCTTTGTAGGGCTTTTATTCTAGAATGTAATAATGCACTCAACACTGTACCTAGTATAAATTGAAGAGTTTGATAGTTTGGGCTATTGGTGGTATTGTTTCCAGTAATAATATTATTGAAAAAAGATTTTTAAGGCTCTTCTAATAAATAAATGTCCTGTTTTGCTTTGTACATCTAGTAGAGGGGTATTTTTCCTTAACCATTCCCTAAAAATGTTTTGATGTAGCAGAGAATATATAACATAAAATATACCATTGTAACCATTTTTAAGTGTACAGTTCAGTAATGTTAAGTATATTACATTGTTGTGACCTAAGATTTTAAATACTTAAGAAGAAGATATCTTTGGAAAGTTCTCTTTTTTTATCAGGAAATTAATATTATCTCAGAATTCTCTTTTAGGGGAAATTTGAAGCATTTCTTTTCCCAACTCTGACCTAAATCATTGGCCTATGAGGCCAAATCAAACCTATCAAATGGATCTTACAGAAATATGCTTTTCTCTATGCTGAAAGAAGTTTTCAGGGCAGGTCCTGGGGTCAGTCTCGTGTACCATCTGTATGAGAGCTCAGATAACGAAAATCTTGGATATAATGTTAAACACAAATTATTACAGACACTGGAATCATTTTTCAATTACTTAATTACATTTCTCGACTTTTATTATTGAAAGGTGAACTAATATGTTTTAGAAAGATTTTCAAGTGAAATAATTAGAATGATTTTTCTGACTTGCCTTTAATAAATCAAAAAGTTTAGTTAATAAAGTACTACATTTCTTAAACATCAAAACTTAAGTAAATGACCAACATGCTAGTTTTTCATAATTGTCTTTCATAAAATCACGTTGCATGGCATTTTTTTCCTTAGAGACACTCAGATCACTTTACATATAGGTATTAAGAAAATTCACATTATTTGAGTGAGACACAATAGTGACAGTTGTTAAGTGACAGTTCTTCAAAAGGAGAACAGGGCACCAAGAAAGACATCTGTCTAATGGTCATTACCTTAAATCAAGTTAAAGCCTCTTTGGTGTAAATGAACCTGTTTGTGGGTGGTTTTTATTACATTGGACCAAAATGAATAAAAGTACAAGATTTTCCTTTTATGGTTTGTTCCTAAAAATATTACATCTCCTGCAGACTTTTCCTTTGCAACAGCAAACTAAATCAATTCTTTCATACATGTTTGTATTTTCAGCCGACCCAGACAGTAATGCCAGGACAAGTCATGCGGGTTACAACAGGTGCTCCAATCCCCTGCGGTGCTGATGCAGTAGTACAAGTAGAAGATACCGAACTAATCAGGGAATCCGATGATGTACGTCATCACCAGGTCTCACTGCTCTGTTCCTATGGCAGTGTTATAAACCATGCCCATTTTCTGCAGTGTTTATAAGATTAATCCAGTTGGGGTTTTGGTTTTTTTATTTGTTTGTTTGGTAATGTTGGGATCTTACATTGTAGTGTATGGGTCTCCAGTAAGTAGGAATTGCCTTATATTTGAAAATCTTTTGTTACAGGAGATGTTTTTATGATCATTACCGTAATTACAACAGAATTTGAACCACATGATCCATGAAATTTCACATGCAAACAAGGAAGGAAATTACCTCAAGTAGAACAGCAGAGAGGTTAACTGTTGACATACCTTATAACAGAAATTTGTTCAAGACTAGCTTCTGATAATATGTGAAGAAGAATTTAACAAAGAATGCTTGGGAAAATTCTTGAATATTACACTAAGCCAAGTGTTTGAACCAAATAACCTTTCAACTCTGGTTTTCTATAATTCAGAAAAATCTTTGCCATCAAATGATAGCCTGGAAAAATTAAATTTATGTCGGTGCCCCCTCCATAGCCTACAATAAAGGATCCTGGGAATTTTCTTCATCTAAACAGACCTTTTATCTCACTGAAACTAATGGCAATTATTGGAACCAGAGGATCAGCCACTAATAAAAGAATAGTTTCAACTGACATTTTAATGATTGGCTATCTTAACTCGTTTTTTGAAGTAGTTTAAGGTATTTTATATCTTGAATGCTGGGGCTAAAATAAATAATATTCTTCTGGGCTGGCTATATAGTAAAATTTGGGCATGCTGAGAGACAGCCACTTTTCTTGATCTGGGATTTTCTTTTTAATCACTTTCCCACATGTAAGGTTTATATAATTCAACTCCTGGCATACAGATCAACACTGCCCGCTGTTAAAACTGTCCAACAGATTTATTGGCATCAGGGAAGCCAGCAGAGCATTGAAATCCAGAACACATGCATCCACAGACTCTGCCAGATGACAAGACACAGTTCCAGTGTCACAGTATTTTTCACAGCCCATAAATGTAAAATTAATGATCACCATTAATTTACAGAAATCTACTACCAGGAAAACTGTAAGTCCTTCACTGAAATTTCTGCACATATTTGGGAAACTTGGCATGATTCATGGGAATAGAAAAGACAAGTTATCTCCATCCACATTCGATGTATCTATTAGGGTAGCCACATAGATACATCTTGTGTTTCCCCTTGAGAATGCTACTTACAATGTAAGATCCAGTATTTGAATTGGTACATTTTTTAAAGGCATGAAAATTATGAAAAAGTTTTATTTATTTATAAATAAATGTATTGGCATCAAACCTAGTTTTTCAGGAACCTGTGGTAGAAATTTATCATGTTCACAATGTGTAGCAAATGGTTCTGTTTCTCTATATTTGTATATATTCTAGACATACCTGATCATAAAAGCATCTGAGTAGCTAAATTGTATTGATCAGAAATTCTGTTAGATTATTCTGTTCAAAATTACATGATGTGCTCTTATTATAGGGCACTGAGGAACTTGAAGTACGAATTCTGGTACAAGCTCGACCAGGCCAAGATATCAGGTAAATTCATAAGGTATAGAATGTATAGCCACCTTTTGTTTCTACATTATCATGAACTCAGGAGAGCATGGCTATTATAAATCCACAGCTCGGTCATTTAGCCATTAGTGTTCAGGACTTTCAACAAGTAGCAAAATGAATTTTCTTAATTCTACATCTCATGTCTACTCTGCCTTCTTTTTCATAAACATAGTAAAGGCAAATGAAATAGTCAAAAGCAACATGAAAAGGAAGTAAAGTCATGAGCCTACTTAAATTAATCCTGCTTCCAGATAATCCAGAATTATCCAACCCCACCCCAGATAATCCAGAATTTGATACCAACACAGATAATACCAGAGTTGAGTTTTTATTGCAATTAGCTGATAGCCCCTCCTCTACTGACTACCAATAATAATAGAATAATCTGCTATTCTTTATATACAAAGATGAGACTACTGTCTTACCGTAAATAGTGCATATACTTTAAATTATTTTTCTTACATTGGAATATGTTTGCCCTGATCCCATCAATACTAATTTGCTCAAATGTCCTTAAAACAAAGCTACAATTCCCATATCCCTGTGGCAAGAAGCCAAGCTGAGCAGACTTCTGTGGCCATAGACCTGGGCCAGCCTAAGTTGTCCGAATAGAAATTATTCCTGTTTTGTAACCTCATTAGTGTTATTTTCCTCATCTCAAAGCTAATATGCTATGGACCTCTTATCATTAAGGCCACTAGATATTTTCATATAAATTCTTGCCTTATATCAAAGAAAGTTTGCAGTTGGTATTTTTTAACTGTAATTTAGTACAAAGCAATTTGTAAAATAGTTTGCAAATGTGAAGTAACATATTCCTTAGCAATAATGGAAATCCTATTTCTAGTTTTTAGAAGCTTCTTATTTTATTATTCCGTTCCTGCCTCATCTCTTGACTTTTTTCTCCTCTTGAGTGTCCTCCTTCTTTGACACTAAAGTCAGTTGAGAAAATATTATTCTTAATCATACTGCTTATGGTTCTGCTTTGACTTTCAGACCCATCGGCCATGACATTAAAAGAGGGGAATGCGTTTTGGCCAAAGGAACCCATATGGGCCCCTCAGAAATTGGTCTTCTGGCAACTGTAGGTGTCACAGAGGTTGAAGTTAATAAGTTTCCAGTTGTTGCAGTCATGTCAACAGGGAATGAGGTAAGAAGAAAGGGGGGAAAGGGTGGAGGGGGGAGGTAATTGGACTTTCAGGTAAAAGTCTTTTTGATCTCTGTTCTGTGTTGTAAATAGAATGTGGATTATAGATTTTACCACATACCTGTAACAGAGAAATAATAAATTGGCCTCAGGATAGTTCAAGTACATTATAACCAATGACCTTTCCATACACCCAGTACATATAAACAAAGAATGTTGACTGCTAGCTATAGATGTTCAACTATGCAAATTTAGTGCTCAGTCTGTTAGGACAATGAATTCTACCTACCCTGCTGCTAAGATGATGGGCCAGCTCTGTGTGGGAAATAAATCAATGAATTGGGACACAATGGTTAGCCTTCATCTTGCTGGAAGTTCCATGTGATCCTTCATCACCAGGAAGAATTTGATAATCTTTTCTCTTTTTCTCCCAAGATAGCATCTTTAGTGGCATGCTTCTCAATATGTCAAATGTCATTTCAGCCCTGATTTAGGATGGGGATTTAGTCAATCTTTCTCTGAAAACTTTGAAAAATTTCCTTTTCCATGTTTTGCTTAGGTTATACAAAAAGTCAGAGGTTCTAACCAAACTGGGAATATTGAAAAATGGATCTGCTGGTAATTCAAAGCCTAAAAGCAGAATCAGAAACTACAGGGATTTTTTTAGACCTTCAGACCTTACTATTTTTAAAAAGATTAACAGGATTTCTTTTTTTCTCTCTCTTTTAATCTCTAATTTTATTCTGAAAATAAGCCATTTATTTGTTATCATTATTTTTAATTTCTTAAAGTCTTGGAAATGAACATTTTCAAAGGTCTCTCCACTACCCTTATAGCTCCTTTAGAAAGGGCAAAAGAAAAGAATAGAATATTTGTTTTGCTAATGGAGAGATGAATCAGGATTCTAGACCCAAATTTAGATGTACTGGTCATTTCCTAAAACTATTAATTGACCCAAAACATTCTTTTCAATTGATCTACATAGTGAAGATTTTAATATCCCTAGGACCAACTGACACTATGCTTAGCATCAGAAAGAAATTTCTGATAAACTGGTTGACTTAATGAACTATTCTTATTTGTGATTTATTTATATGCTTTGTGCATCTAAGTGAGTTCATGGGGTTTGGGAAAGCTAAAGAGAATGAGCAAATTCATAAATAACTAGTTATTAGGCAACTTTGTTTAAGCTATATTTCTTGTATTCTTCCTAATGTTTTTGTAGGGCTGAACTATAGTCTCACTTATCCTCCACAGTACATTGGTAGTAATTTTTTAAAGCTCTCATACATTCTGTATTAAAACTGTTTGCTAGTGGTAAAGAAAAGTGATGGGGTAAGACTAGAGATGATACTTACATCATGGAATCTAAGGAAGAATTTGTAGTCCTAGTTCCCTGCCTCCATAGGCTTGATTATCCTTGCAGAGGCTTTGATAGATGCTATTTTCTGTGGCCTACTGTATTTATCATGGTTTTCCAAGGAAATAATATTTCTAAATCTAAAACAATCTAAAATAATGTTTCTAAATCCATAATCTCTGGTTCCATATAGCTCATCATTCCTTCCCTATTTCCATCCAAGATTAGCTGTTATTATGACTCTCTCTGATTATATAGTTTAGTTCAACAAATGTTTATTGGGTACCTTTGTGCCAGGCATTATACTGGAAACTGGGGATAAAAGAAATGAATAAAGTATAGTATCTCTTTTGAAGGCTTGAGATCTTAGACAGACAGAAAATAATGGGAAAAAATTATTTATTTTCAGAGAGGCCAAAAGAAATTACACTTGTCTGTTAATGTGGCAAGTCTATTATTTAGTCAGTCACAGCACAAGATCCCTTTAAGTACTAACTGATTTCCCCTGATATGAATGGCTTCACAATATGTCCACTTTTGAATCCAGTGTGGTATGTTAGTAAGCAGAACAGTAGGAGCCTGAGGCAACCCCAAGAATGCCAAACAAGATGTCTGTGTATACTGTAGTTAAAACCTGCCCAATATTTGTGACTATATGTGTTTGTTTGGGATGAGGGAATTATTTCAAAATTGGGGAGGTACAGTTGTGAACTGTAACTAGTACAGAACAGTCAATGTAGACATTTGTTGGTTCCAACAAACTGTGTATGTTAACATTTAGGTAATACCATTCAGTAATTACATAAGTATGGCATACATTTCCAACTTCATGCATTTGTTCGATAAATATTCGTTAAGCATCTGTTACATGCTGGAGTGCCCATCAGGGATTATGTTAACTAAAATCAGACTTACAAGATATGAATACACTGTATCGTGAACCAGTTTATTTAGAAGGATTTTGAACAGGAAACTCAGTGTCCAGCAGGACTGCATCAGACTTTCATCTTCAGTGGAACAAGTCCTCTTAATCATCTACACAGCCATTCAAGAGCTATTCTCTTTTTTCTTCAAGTGACATTCAGGTGCAAGGGAACAAGAATTATACTAGGAGTATGGGAACTACCAACTTAGAAGCCTGTCCTACAAAAGAATCAATATTTCTTATAACAGTCTTAGGCAGCTTCCAGAGTCCTTAGAGGGAAATGTCCAGATATAAGTGTTACAGCATTCACAAAAGCCCAAAGCTGAGGCTTCCCACTAGGTATCTATAGTTCATTTATAGTTCCTTCTAGTCCATATGCAAGTTACCAATCAGAGATTATTTTTGCCATAAGAAATGCTGCCTAGTAGTGAGATGACACTTCATCTTTATCAAATTTCCAGGGGAACAGAGCTAGAAAGTTAACCCAAGCTTAAATTTGTCCTTAGAGATGGGAAAGGGTTTTGTTAACTCTTTACCCTCACATAAGAGGGTGCATTGCCTGTAGGAAATAAGGAAATAATAATAAAACTGACTACAAGTTATTCTGCTTTTTATCATCACCATGCACTGGCAATTCTAAGCAAAGTCAGTGATAAAATATGCTCCACTGGGGCAAACCATTTCCACCACCCCTCCCCATTTAATATGCTACCATACTGATGCCAGGCACTGTTCTGACTGCTCAGGATGTAGCAGCAAACAAGACAAACAAATTCCCTGTTGTTACAGAATTTATATTCTGATGGAGGCAGGGGAGGGGAGATAGTCAATGAATAAACAAATAGCAGTAAGTAGTATGAAGAAAAATAAAGGATAAGATGATAAAGACTAGTAGGAGAGAGGTATATGCCATATATTACTGTTGAAACCTACCTTAACATCAGCCCTTTCATACTCTCCCCTATACAATAAGGCTGGAAGGCTGAAAACCCAATTTCCTGGGCTCTCTTTCTGGCTGTGGTCCTGTTAGGTTCTGTCACTGGGAATGCATTAACACAATATTAGAAGTTGGAAAGAAGTTAGCAGAAGTATAAGCTCCTCAATTCTCAGTAACATCACTTTCTCCCAGCAGCCCTAGGGACAGTGGTGACTTTCTGTAGTTACTGATCTTTGGAGACACACCTTTCTCCTTTTGTTTCTCCAACCCTCCCAACACACCTGCAAGCAATTCCCTGTATTAAATCCTTTTTTCTTCCATTCCCCTTCATATGAAAGACCTAGAGGATTTGGTTTTCCTTCCCAGACCTGACTGATAGAGTCTTCTATTTTATATAGGGCAGTCAGGCCTCACTGATGAGGCAAAATTAGAGTGGAAATCTGAAGGTATCGAGGGTGGTGCCATGTGAGGGGGACTGAGTTCCAAGCAGAGGAAACAACGGAGACAGAAAAGCCCTGAGGTAGGGTGTATGCTCATCATGATTGTGGCTGAAGTATAGAGGGGAAGGAGCAAGGTAAAAGGAGGTGAGGTTGGGGAGATAACAGAAACAAAACCATTTTATTCTAAATAGTTTTGAGGAAGGGAAACATAATATGTCTTAAATTTTTTAGTGTTTTCTCTGGCTTCAATATGGCGTGGCATATAGGAGAGAAAAGGGAAAAAGCAGGGAGACTGGTTAGAAAGATATGTAATATCCAGCAAGAGATTTGAACCAGAGTGGTAGCAGTGGAGATGGTGAGGAATAATCAGATCCAGGATATATTCTGAAGGTAAAGTCAACAGGTTTTGCTAGTGAATTCAAAGTAGAATATAAAAGAAAGTGAGGAGTTAAGATGAACTCCAAGGTTTTGACCTGATCAATTCTAAGGATAGTTATCACATACTCAGGTGAGAAAGATTAGGCAGGAGAAATCAGGCTTCTGTTTTGGACACGTTAAGTTTGAGATACTTATTAGAAATCCTAGTAGAAATATTGAGTAGGCAGTTGAACATACTGTCTGGAGCTTAGGAGAAAGATTAGAGCTAAAGATATGCATTTGGAAGTTATCGTCGTATACACAGCAAATACACAGTATTTTAAATCATGAGACTAGATAAAGTCACCTAGGAAATGAATATAAATAGAAGATAGGAGATACAAGTTTTACACTTAGGAGGTAGCTATCTATATAAACCAACATTTATATTTCCCAGTAGTTTTCTTTTGTTTTGTTTTATATTTCCGAGTTTTATTTTCTAATTTTGACTCTTGATCATATCATCTCTTTCCCAATCCTTGAAACTCTAGATGGTGTCCTAAAGGTCTTTAAACTGGACATCAGTCAGCCAGCTGCCATTAGTTCAGGGAGTCAAGATTGTATGCTTGCTATCTAGTTACTCAAAGTCCAAGCAATAATTATTTCTTTGGTAGGTGCTGGGTCTTCTAGTTTTGAGGGGACTGTTTCACTTTCAGTCATATTCCAAAACTCATATTTATTCATTTATTATCCTCTCTCTCCCTCTTACTCACTCCCTATCACATCCACACATGAACACATACATGCAGAATTAAATCTATTCATCTCCACTATGTGTTGGCTTATTTTATTCCATCTTCTATCATTTTCTTGGCCACTGTCAAAAACAGAGGGAGGCCTGTACAAATAAGTTGGAACTTCATATATATAAGGTGTCTCTAGAATCTCCATATAATACTCTTTGGGGCCTTCCACAAGCAGCTGCTATTACAAAACTATAGTATTTAACCTCACTAATAAGAGAAGGAACAGAAAGTTGAGTGTCTACTGTGACCAGTACCACTATGTGCTTTATGATTAAAGCAACACTATGAGGGTAGTATAGTTATCCTTCATTTTAAGTAAGAGAAAATTGAAGCTCAAAAACAAAACAATTTTCCCAGCGTCATCTATTTTGTGTAAACAATGGAGCCTCATTTCACTACTAAGTCTTCTGGCTGTAATGACTTTTTTCCCCACTGTGCCACAATGCGTCCCAGAGGAGATTCCTTACATTTCATTTCTCCAGCTTTTCAGTGGCAGCCCCTGAAACCTGTCAGTTTAGATAGTTTTTACTTTCATTGCTTTCTTCTAGCTTACTGTACTTCTTGTCCATATTAAAGACCATGATTTACCACTTTAATGTTGCTCTCAATAGCACTTCAGATAGCCTCATTCCTTTAATCTGTTCCTTTGCTTACTATGCTAATAACTAAACTGATTGACTCTATCCTCTCCTTTTCCGTTTTTACTCCCAAGCAGACAAACATTACTGAAAAAATCAGAGAACTGTGATTACGTGGCCCACAACAAATTTCTGCCATTGAATGTCAACCTGGTACTTAAAGTTGCTCAGTAATTCTGATGTCACTGTCTTGTTGATATCCTAGCACATGCCTTCTGTGGATATTTCATTCATACATTCTATATCCTCTTTATTTTTTTTTCTGTCTCATTTTTTAATTTATTTTTTAATTATTTTTTATTTAAATTCAATTAGCCAACATACAGTATGTCATTAGATTCAGATGTAGAGTTCAATAATTCATGGGTTGTGAATAATACCCAGTGCTCATCACATCATGTGCCCTTCTTAATGCCCGTCACCCAATTCCTCATTCCCCCACCTACCTTCCCTCTAGCAACCCTCAGTTTGTTTCCTATAGTTAAGAGTCTGTCTTGGTTTGTCTCCCTCTCTGATTTCTTTCCATTCTATTTTCCCTCCCTTCTCCTATGATCTTCTGCACTGTTTCTTATATTCCACATATGAGTGAAGCCATGTGATAATTGTCTTTCTCTGATTGACTTATTTTGCTCGGCATAATACCCTCCACTTCCATCCACATCAATGTAAATAAGTATTCATCCTTTCTGATGGCTGAGTAATATTCCAGTGTGTGTGTGTGTGTGTGTGTGTGTGTGTATCACATCTTTATCCATTCATCTGTCAGTGGACATCTCAGCTCTTTCCACACTTTGGCTATTGTGGACCTTGCTGCTATAAACGTTGAGGTGCAGGTGCCCCTTCAGATCACTACATTTGTACCTTTGGGGTAAATACCCAGTAGTGCAGTTGCTGGGTCTTAGTGTAGCTCTATTTTTAACTTTTTCAGGAACCTCCATACTGTTTTCCATAGTGGCTGTACCGGTTTGTATTCCCACCAACAGTGTCAGAGGGTTCCCCTTTCTGTGCATTCTCGCCAACATTTGTTGTTTCCTGACTTGTTAATTTCAGCTATTCTGACTGGTGTGAGGTGGTATCTCATTGTGGTTTTGATTTGAATTTCCCTGATGCTGAATGATGAGCATTTTTTCATGTGTCTGTTGGCCATTTGTATGTCTTCTCTGGAGAAATGTCTGTTCATGTCTTCTCATTTCTTTTGACTGGATTTTTTGTGTTTTGGGTGTTGAGTTTTTAAGCTCTTTATAGATCTTGGATACTAGCCTTTTATCTGATATGTACTTTGCAAATATCTTCTCCCATTCTGTAGGTTGCCTTTTAGTTTTGTTGACTGTTTCCTTTGCTGTGCAAAAGCTTTTATCCTGATGAAGTCCCAATAGTTCATTTTTGCTTTTGTTTCCCTTGCCTTTGGAGATATGTCTAGCAAGAAGTTCCTGTGGCTGAGGTCAAAGAGGTTGCTGCCTGTGTTCTCTTCTTGGATTTTGATGGATTCCTGTCTCACATTTAGGTCTTTTATCCATTTTGAGTCTATTTTTGTGTATGGTGTAAGAAAATGGTCGCGTTTCATTCTTCTACATGTGGCTGTCCAATTTTCCCAGCACCGTTTGTTGAAGAGACTGCCCTTTTTCCTTTGGATATTCTTTCCTGCTTTGTCGAAGATTAGTTGACCATAGAGTTGAGGGTACATTTCTGGGTTCTCTATTCTGTTCCACTGATCTGTGGGTCTGTTTTTGTGCCAGTACCATACTGTCTTGATGATTATAGCTTTGTAACATATCTTGAAATCCGGCATTGTGATGCCACTAACTTTGGTTTTCTTTTTCAATGTGGCTATTCAGGGTCTTTTCTGGCTCCATACAAATTTTAGGATTATTTGTTCTGCTCTGTGAAAAATGTCAATGGTATTTTGATAGGGATTGCATTGAATGTGTTGCTCTGAGTAGCATAGACATTTTAACAATACTTATTCTTCCAATCCATGAGCATGGAATGTTTTTCCATTTCTTTGTATCTTCCTCAAATTTCTTTCATAAGTGTTCTGTAATTTTTAGAGTACAGATCCTTTACCTCTTTGGTTAGGTTTATTCCTAGGTATCTTATGGTTTTGGGTGCAATTGTAAATGGGATTGATTCCTTAATTTCTCTTTCTTCTATCTCATTGTTAGTGTATAGTAATGCAACTGAGAGTTTTTTCCCTAAGATCAGGAACATGACAGGGATGCCCAATCTCACCACTGTTGTTCAACATAGTACCAGAAGTCCTAGCCTCAACAATCAGACAACAAAAAGAAATAAAAGGCATTCAAATTGGCAAAGAAGTCAAACTCTCACTCTTTGCAGATAACATGATACTTTATGTGGAAAACCCAAAAGACTCCACCCCCAAAATTGCTAGAACTCATACAGGAATTCAGCAGCGTGGCAGGATAAAAAATCAATGCACGGAAACCAGTTGCATTTCTATATCCTCTTTAAACCTCAGTAACAGCCGTTCTCTCTCACTTTTGGCAGATAACTTCAACACCTTTAGGGAAAAAAATGAAGCTAAGAAGTATTTGTGATACTGAACTAGATGAGGGCTCCCTCATCTCTTTAACACAAAATTTTCCCCATTCCTTTAGCTATCTTCCTTTCTTCCAGTCTAAAAGAAAATGGTAGTTCTTTCTAAGAAGAATGTGAGAAAGAATGAATTTAAAGGTCCAAGTAGATTGTTCTTAGATTATTCTTTGGTTTCTAAATTATTTGTGTGTGTGTGTCTTTGATTGTTTTCTCTCTAGTGGCTCATCCCCCTTCTACGTCCAAATATACAGAGATTACCACTAGCATAAGAAAACCTATAATTAAACACACTGTTGCCTCCTTGATCTACTCTACTCTTCTCTTCCTACAGACTACTAGAGTTGTTGAAAGAGAGATCTGCACTCATTGCCTTTCCTTCTTCACTCTGCACTTTCTTTTGAAACTCCCAAATCTGATTAGTGCCCCATTAGCTGAGAAACTGCTTTCCCAAGTACAGTAATAACTCCTAATCTCCAAATCCTACTCTGATATTTATTCTCCCTAACCTGCTATACCATTTAACATCAGTGACATTCCTCACTCACCACTTTGAAACTGCCTCTTTTCTTATATCCTGTGACTCTGTTCTGTTTGATGCCATGACTGCTACTGCTATTATTTCTTATCTTTCTCCCATTCACTAATTGGAGTATTCTCTCCCCAAGATTGTGTCCCCTACTATATCTTCCACTCTCTAAATTCTCCCTTACAGTTTTTCCTCTCATGTTGACTATATGCAGATAATTTCCCATATCTATAGCCCTAATCCTGACCTCTTTTGTAAATTCAAGCCTTCATTTTTAACTTTCTTTGGCTATTTCTACTTAATGTTCCACCGTTACCTAATCTCACTCACCATCTTTCCCTTCCTACCATAAGGAGTGGAATACTTCCTTCCTGACTTGCGTCTTCTATTGAAAGCATCACTATTCTCTGAAATTCGCTACCAAGGCCATCAGTGACATTTTTTTTTTCATTTTTAATTGTGGTAAAATACACATATCATAAAATTTATAATCTTAACCATTTTAAGTGTACAGTTCAGTAATATTAAGTACATTCATATTGTTGTGCAGACAATCTTCAGAACTGTTTTCATCTTGTAGAACTGACATTCTGTACTCATTAGACAATAGTTCCCCATTTCCTCCTCCCTCCAGATCCTGGCAACTATCATTCTACTTTATATCTCTATGAATTTTATTACTCTAAGTACCTCATATAAATGGAGTCACACAGATTTTGCCTTTTTGTGTCTCTTATTTCACTTAGCAAAATGTCTTCAAGGTTCCACTATGTTATAGCATGTGTCAGAATTTCCTTCCTTTTTAAAGCTGAATGGTATTTCATTATACACACACACACACACACACCACATTTTGTTTATCCATTCAGCCATCATGGGCATTTGGGTTGCTTCCACCTTTTGGCTATTGTGAATAATGCTGCTATGAGCAGGGATGTACAAATATTTCTTTGAGACACTGCTTTCAGTTTTTTGCATATACACTATTTAACATAAAGAGATTGGATCATAGTGACAGTTTACTTATAGGAAAAATAGAAAATACAAGCAAACATTGACTCATTTACTTAGTATATGTTGAGTCCCTACCATGTGCCAAGTACTATTTTAGTTGCCAGGTATATAGTACTTAACAAAAAAACACAATGGTCCCCATCCTCATGAAGCTTACATTCTAGTATAATGCGAAAAGGAAAAGAAACCATTGCTAATATTTTGATGTATAGTCATTCAGACTTATTTCTACGCTTATATAAATATATATTTATTTGTAAAAATGAGACAGTGCTATAAATACTATTTTATTATCTGGAGTTTTTTTGTTTGTTTTTTTTTTACTTAAATAGCATATCACAAATATCTTGCAATGACAGTGATACATGTTTATAATGCATCGATGGCTGTGAAACAATTCTATTATATGTGTGTCTCATAATTAATTTAGTCAATTCCCTATTATTAGATATATGATTTGTTTACCATTTTTCACCATTGAAATAGACAATGCTGTGATGAACATCCATATTTATTTGCAACTACTAAAAAAAATCTACAAAAGAAATACACAAAAAAATAATACAGGTGAGGGGCGCCTGAGTGGCTCAGTTAAACAGGTGGCTCTTGACTTTGGCTCAGGTCATGATCTCAGGATCCTGGTATCAAGCTTTGTCAGGCTCACACTCAGCAAGGAGCCTGATTTAGTATTCCCTGTGTACCTCTGCCCCCCCCCATCACTCATGCACCTGCACATGTGTGCTTTCTCTCCCTAAAATAAATGAATGAATAAATCTTTAAAAATAATAATAATACAGGTGGAATTCTAAAAAATATTCAAGTAATCCAGAGAAGGCAAAAAAACAAAAAAAGGGGGGGGAAAGGAAAAAAGAAACAACAAAAAAGAACAAACAGAAAACAAAATATAAAATGGCAGATGTAAGCCCTAATATATCAACAATTACATTAAACATAAGTAGTCTACTTTATTTGTAGTACCCAAAATTGGAAACAGCAGTAGAAAGACATGAATGTTGCTACATGCAGCAACCTGGATGGATCTCAATGGTTTTGTGCTGAGTGGGGAAAAAAACAATCTTAAAAGGTTACACATTTTATGGTTCCATTTATATAACATTCCTGAAATGACAAAATTATAAAGATGGAAAATGTATTAGTGGTTCCCGTAGGTTAGGGATGGAGAGGAGGGAGAATGTGACAATAAAGGGATAGCATAAGGGATGTATCTTTGAGGTGATGAGTAGTTCTGTGTCTTGATTTGAAGTGGCAGGTTACACAAATCTACATATGTGGTAAGGTGGCAAAGAAGTATACATATACCTTATACCAATGTCAGTTTCCTGGTTTTAATATTACTCCATAGTTATATAAAATGCAACCATTGGGGAAACCGGGTGAAGGGTGCAGGGCACTTCTCTGTACTATTTGTATAACTTTCTGTGAATCTATAATTACAGTTCTGAATGAGCTGGTGTTAAAACAATTTTACTTTATTGATGTATTTACTGGGGCACCTGGGTGGCTCAGTTGGTAAGCGTCTGACTCTTGATTTTGGCTCAGGTCGTGATCTCAGGGTTGTGAGATTGAACCCCACGTTGGGCTCTGTGCCAGTGGGGGAGTCTGCTTGGATTCTCTCTCTCACTTTCCTTCTCCCCATCCCCCTGCTCATGCTTGTGCTCTCTCTAAAATAAATAAATAAATCTTAAAAAAAAAAAAAAAGGATTCACCTTGTAGGGGAGGAAAAATATATTTTTCCTCAACCCTTTTAATGTCTCAAGTTCTGAATTTTGTTACCCCTATAACAAAAGACAGATTAGCAAGAGAAAAGTCATACACATTTATTTAATATAAGTTTTATGTGACATAAGAGCCTTCATAAGAAAATGAAGACCTGTAGAAATGTTAAACGTGAGCCTTTTTATATTAGGTTTGATGAGTGGAAAGTCTTGAAAAAAGATAATAGGAGGAAAGTGTAGTAAACTGAGGGAAACAGCAAGACTTGTTCATTCAGATTCCTCGAGTCCCTTCATCTTCAGAGATAAGAATGCTCCTTTCCTCCAGGCATAGGGAGGGCACCTCTCACATGAGGGTTTTATGACCTGCTTCAGGGGAAGGTCAGAAAGTCCTTCCTACACATGCCATTTCTCAAATTCCTTCAGCTTGAAACATTCAGTATAACAGTTGCCATATTTTGGGGTAGCATGTCTTGGACTTCATCAGCCTCTTTTCACAGGAACATTGCATATCATCGTTCTCAGATTTAGATGAACATAAATTTTGCTATCTTGTAGCAAAATTAGGAAAGGAAATTTAGAAGATTAAAATTATACTAGAATATTGTTCTAGTATAATTTCTTAGGTGCTATTAAAGTCAGGACAATTTTTAAACCAAGATTATCAAATCAGTCTAATTTGAACAAAAAGTCATCATAATAGAATGTGGACTTTTTTCAAGTACAATTTGTAAACCTCTGTATTTATAAACCAAATTCTTAAATTATGTTTGAAAGGTCTGAATGTTCTTTTTCTTTCTTATAACCCAGTAGCCAAGACAATTAATTTAACTCTCAATTAAAACTTTTTTTCCCCAGAGTTTAATCAAAAGCTATTCAGAGTAAGAACACGCTCCATTAGAGCACATAATCTGACTTTTCTCACCTCTTTGTGTTAGATCTGTGTATATGGACTGAGTTTTTTTTTTTTTAATCTGAGTATTTCTAAGGTGTGTCCATAATGACTAGAATCAGTTTTTGATCAATTAGTGAATTGAGTTTTCTAGAAGAGGGAGAAAGAAAAGTAGGAAAGTTTAAGGGAGCTGCTTGCAAGGGATATGGAAAGAGTTACCACTATAAAAGTCTAATTATCGGGACGCCTGGGTAGCACAGTCGTTAGGCGTCTGCCTTCGGCTCAGGGCGTGATCCCGGCATTCTGGGATCGAGTCCGACATTGGGCTCCTCCACTGGGAGCCTGCTTCTTCCTCTCACACTCCCCCTGCTTGTGTTCCCTCTCTCGCTGGCTGTCTCTGTCAAATAAATAAAAAATCTTTAAAAAAAAAAATCTAATTATCTTCCCTTTGCAAAGAGTGAAAATGTCTTAGATGCAGACAATCATAAGAAACATAAGTTTGCATAACATGCAAAACATAAGAAAGGGAAAGTGAGTCATTATAACCAATCTTAGGACCTTTGGTAATTCAATCAAGACCATAGGATTAAGTCCCTGAAGAACAGAAACAAAAAGGATGTTTCTTAAAATAAACTAAGTGATTTCTCTTTTAGAAAGGAGACAGAGAACCTCCTCATGAGGGTTGAATAAAAAAATTTTTAATTTTTTACATTTTTATTTAACTTCATTTTGAAGCTTGCATAACAATAAAAATGTTAATCTGCATTGAATATTCATAATTGTATTCCCCTTTGTTCTCAACATGCTTTTTTTTTTTTTAGAGAATGTTTCTTTTTTTTTTTAAGATTTTATTTATTTATTTAACAGAGATAGCCAGCGAGAGAGGGAACACAAGCAGGGGGAGTGGGAGAGGAAGAAGCAGGCTCACAGCGGGGGAGCCTGATGTGGGGCTTGATCCCAGAACGCCGGGATCACGCCCTGAGCCGTAGGCAGGCGCTTAACCGCTGTGCCACCCAGGCGCCCCTCAACATGCTTTTAAGTGAATAAATGTTGTTATGTCATATGTACTCCAAAATGACCACTGGAATTCCAGATTGTTCTGGATGAATATGTGCTATTTACTTACTTGCTTACTTATTTTAGTGTAGAGCCCAGCATGGGGTTCAAACTCACAACCGTGAGATTAAGATCTGATCCAGCCACCCAGGCACCCTGAATTTATACTTTTAAGAAAGATAAATGCAAGAAAAATAAAACAAGCCAGAGTTACACCAGGAGGTAGCACAAGTTTATTATTAGATGAACCCACGAATTCATTAGCTACAGTCAGTCAAAGGGAAAATATTGCTTATGTATTATATCTAAAGTCCTTAGCACTAAGGTTGAATCCCTAACAGCTGACCCTAAAAATCAGTGGGAAGGGGTAGAGAAGAGATCTGTTTCAAAGCCAGTTTCTCAAACATAAAGAAAAGTTCTTACAGACATACAACAATGTAGCCAAAGAAACTACATCATTTTTTGCTGACAAATAAGATGATTAGTATCAAATCACTGCTTTAGCACCTCCACAAGGAAAACAAAAATTTATACACATTGGATCAGATAACCAAAAAGTCCTCGGAACCTTATTCTTAAAACAAACAAAATTAATATCAACTAGCTTTGGAAGCTCAACAAAAAAGGATTAGACCTTAAGCAAGTGCTGGACTTAGCATCATAGACAAAGAATGTCCAGAGCAAAGAGACTCAAGAGACCTCCGTGAAGTGCAGTGTAACCAATATGAGAAGACTGGTAGAAAGGGGTCTTGCCTAAGTCTTGGTGGGACCTACACAACTGTGAAAGTCTTAATACAACGGCCACCAGGGAAACCTGTTGATCATACAAAACAGTGTCTATTAACATTTCTGAGCAAGGGAGAATATCACTGTGGCACAGTCCTGGTAGTGTCCCAAAAGGAGGAAATTATAGAAGGACAGTTATAGGCGTTTGAGAACTGAGGTTCGTCATGAGAACTGGGGGGTGGTTTTAAGGTAGAAGTTAGTAAGTAAGGTCTTGGCAGAGACTGATCAGATTTGTAAAATAGGTGAGTTGCTGAAACAGTCTTATCTTTGGAGCATATGAGTCTATGTGGATTTGTCATGATCTCAATTTGTCCATGGTCTTGGAGCATATAAGTCTAAAGAAGTTTTGTTAAAACAATTTGACTTCAGATAGTTGTTTGAGTTACATGTCATGGTTTGGTACAGGTTATCTGTTATGCAAATAATAGTACAGTTTTGCAAATTGATGTTTCTATATTATTTCTCAGAAGGAAAGACTTTGTAGGCATTTAGCCAATTATAAGGATTTGAAAACATTCAGACATATTGAATGTCTGAAATGGAGGTGGCAGGGGCTTGGTAAGAGCATGACTGAAAACATAGGGTCAAGGAGGAGATATATTAGGATCTTATTAAGAATTGTAATCTTTGGGAAGATAATGGACTACAAAGGAAAATAAAAAGAATCAAAGGTTTAATGTGTGAAAGCTGGAAAGACAGTGGCACATTGATAAGAACAGAAACAAGAAATTGAAATTTAACATATGGTAGACAGGAAAGTAACAAGGTATGGAGATAATGGGTTATGTGTTTTTTTACTTTGTACTTTTCTTTCTTTTGTATTTTAACTGTGACAAGTTTCAGGCATCATTCCAAAAATGACCAGAAGTATAGGATACCGTAAAATAAGATTAAGTTTTAAAAGGGAATATTGTAAATTTATTCTTTATTCAGACTTATATTCCCATTCAGTTGTTTGTTTTCTTTGAAATACTTAATATAAATCCCATACTCTCATTTAACCAGCTTTATTTCATTATGTTGATTTTACAGATAAATAACTAGTTCTCCAGTGATATTTGATTGTTCTGTTATTTCTAGAACTATTTGCAGCAAAATAACAGAAAGGAATGTAGATGGCAAAGAAAACACTAATAACAGGGACTCTTTCATTGGTGGTCAGTACCCGACTGTGAAAAAAAAATTACATAACCACAGTTTTCTTTCTGAAGCAACTTGTCTAATTAATGGAGTTAAGAGCTATAAGCCTTTGCCTTTATAAAATTATAATGACTTCAATAACTGTGTGTTAATTAAGATCAGAAAATTAATCTATATTAGCATTGCAGTAGCAATTTTCTAAACTCTGTCAGTGACTAAGGATGAAAGTGGGTTGCGATGTCACATGGTGTCTGATTAAGTTAAATTAATGCAGTATTTGCAGGGAAGACTCCCAGGTGACAC
Source organism: Ursus arctos (assembly GCF_023065955.2). NCBI lineage: Eukaryota > Metazoa > Chordata > Mammalia > Carnivora > Ursidae > Ursus > Ursus arctos. The sequence goes on along the minus strand of NW_026622930.1, from coordinate 32,775,951 downwards.
TGAATAAGATGATCAGAGTTTTTCTCTAGCTTTTTAAGGGGACAGTTGCAAAGCTACTACTTTTCCTATGTAAAGCCAAAGGTCCTGCCACATGGTATCACCACCAAGTCAGAACGAAGATTGAAGGGGCTAGAGGTTATTGTTTGGGAGAACTGAGATATGAAGCCCTTAGTATTGGTCATATTAACAGCCTAAGTATCTGAAATATGCAGGTTTGCCTTCAACCTCGCAAGATAATATTCCTGATTTCCTCACTTCCGAGACGTACTATTTTTCATTTTATATTTCTGAAATCAAAGTCCATCTTGAAATTGATGTATAAATTAAGATGTAGGTATGTCTCCATGTGTTAAAGACCCGAACTCTTGGGGCACCTGGGTGGCTCAGTCATTAAGCGTCTGCCTTCGGCTCAGGTCATGATCCCAGGGTCCTGGGATCAAGCCCTGCATCGGGCTCCCTGCTCAGTGAGGAGCCTGCTTCTCCCTCTCCCACTCTCCCTGCTTGTGTTCCCTCTCTCATTGTCTCTCTCTGTCAAATAAATAAATAAAACCTTAAAAAAAAAAAGACCTCTGCTCCTAAGTATTTTATAACCTAACCTAAATCTGTATTTACACTATAGACTAATTCTATCTGTACTAGCATCTAGAAGTAAAACATGAGAACAATAGGGGTGAAATACATGCTCTTTAGGAAAAGAATCATATTTATTATATATTTACCCATAGTAACTGAGTGTTTATTACCTCAGTCAATCCTAACAACTGCTTTTCAAGGTAGTTATTATTACTATATGTTATAATCGAGAACATTAGGCATGACGTGTTTGGGTAACTTGAATTTGAATCTTGTCTGAATCCCAAGCTCTTCCTACTATACCACACTGCCTCACTGGTGCATCCTAACATAGAATAAGCTTCTAATAATTTTTTTCATAGACTTATAATGGTAGATATTAAATCTCTAAAGAGTGACTCAATTCAGAATCATGGAATAATTGTGCATATGTCTATTAAGTATTACTTGTTTTAATTTGCTAATAAAGAGACAACACACTTGTCTCCCTCTCCTTCAAATAAGTTTAACTTCTTTGGTACTGTTGATTGCACTTCAGAAAAGAGATCAAAAAGCTTGAAACAAAATATTAACAATCATTCTCTTCATAATTGAGAATATCATGTCACACAGTCTCTACCTCAGATGTTCTCAGTGAAAGACGAACTGGAAAATAGTACTGGAAGGGAAAAAGGAAGTTATTTTATTTAGTTTACCCTGGTGAGCAACCACTGGGAAGGCCAGTGTCTACAGAGTGCTACTGTCAAACTGTAGCCAAGGCAGGTGTGATGTTTGGTCTGCTCTTCAGTCACCATTTAAATTTCTGCATGCTTTTTAATTCTGGAAGGATGTTTTTTTCTATCTCCTATACTCCCAATATTTATTCAGAGATCCCTTGGGCATATATATATCTTCTATGTGCCAGATACTGTAGTAGGTGTTAGATAAGGTAAACTCTGCTTACTAGATCTATTTCTTTTCCATTAACCATAGGCAGCATTATCCTAAGAGAATAATCTGTGATGGTTTTTTTTTTGGCTTTGTAGCTGCTAAATCCCGAAGATGACCTCTTACCGGGAAAGATTCGAGACAGCAATCGTTCAACCCTCTTAGCAACAATTCAGGAACATGGTTACCCCACAATCAACTTGGGAATTGTGGGAGACAAGTAAGTATTGGATTTTATTTAAAGTTGTTATTGTACACATTTGAATTTTGGGAGTACTAACTAGGTGGGATTGTTGCTAAAGAAACAAATTTAATACCGTAATTTTCACTAATCTCATTCTTCAGAAGCCAAAGAATTATGCACATGTTTGTGTCCTTTTGGGATAGACATTGTCCTGGAATGTCTATTACAACAGGAGAAATATTTTTGCTCTCCTATGGGTATGTTAAGTTTCCAAGGAACTTTTTTGATAGCATTAGTTTTATTCTAATGGAATTAATGATGATGGTATTATTCCTATTCACACTCACTTGTTTCAAGAAAGGCAGGAAAGATATGAGTAAGAAGATAAAGAATGTTAAAATTCACACTAACTGCTCCTTCGCAGTTTAGGTACAATTGTTTTCTAGGACTTTTATATTAATTTTTTTGTATCTTATGTAACCCAAGTTTCTCTAGGCTTCACCCACTTGTAAGTACAAATGGAGGCACCTTGACTAGAATTGCCCATCTCTAAGAGCATATTACCCCATATTCTAAATTAACTCAGCCCTTTGCTAAATTCCTCGAGGATTTCTATGAACTTCAACAGATTTTCACATGTGATCAAGAGCAAGTCTGCTCTTTCTGAGCATCCCACTACCATGTGACACTACTACTCAGCCCTCTCTCACCAGGATTTCCAATTCACAAGAGGCATGCCTGCTTTTAATAATACTCAAACATCAGCCTGGTGGAGACAGAGCTGGGAGACAAATCTGAGTGGCAGGTAGTGTGATGTATCTGTCGCCCGTAATAGCCCCTTTCCTTTATCACCACCTTGTAACTGAGTAAGCTCATTATGCCTGGATCCTTCTTCCCCGGGACAAGGTAGGAATTTCCCAGCAAATGTGCTTTTGAAGAGGCTCTGCCTTACCATTTCACAAGATATGCTCTGACACCTATACCCCAGCTTAAGCTTAACTTGGATACAACATAATCCAAACCTTGGACACAGCATCCTACCAATAACATGAAAGGGAGTAGCTTTTATGTCCTTTCTCTTTTTAAAGTTCTATTCTTTCCTCCTTGTTTTTTTCTTTCTCTGAGAATATTGGAATAGAAGCTGTTAGACATACCTTCAGATGTCATTGTTTTTAAAACCTTCACCATTTGTATTTACCTGGATGCTTAGTTCTAGAGAAGCCCATACCTAAGTAGCCAGCAAACTTAGAACCCATGCTGGTGAAGATAGTGTCACAGGCTACTTAGTATCTCCCCGACCCAGGCTCCCTAACCCTTGGAAGGGAGTAGAAAGAACCCACTGGAGAGAAAGGGGGGAGAGTATTATTTGAATTTGGGCCTGACCAATAACCTGCCCTTTCACATAAACCTAAAAGTTATCCTGATGTGGATACACCTTTAAAAAGGACAAAAGATAACTTCCCAAAGGAGATAAGAGGAGCCCAAGAGTTCCAAAAGCACAGAACAGGTTCTGAAACTCTAGAGAACAACTTACCAGATCATTTAGGATTTGTTTCCCACCCACAACTGGCTCTGGCCCTGCCTTCAAGTGCATTAATGAGCTCTAAGGAATATTATAAGGTAAAAGAAACTTATTCTTTGTTTGTTTGTTTTCCATCTTACCTTAAGCTGTTCTGGACTATAATTTTGTCCACTCCTCCTCTTTCTATACTTTTGTATAAAAAAATGCTTACTTGATACACTATATATGCTGCCAGTACATCATTGAAAGCCTCTTATGTTGATATGCTAATATTTAATTGTCTGTTGATTTGTAGTTGACATTGACTAATAATTAATATTGATATTACATATAACTCCAAAATATACCTTGAAAACAGCATATAAAGAACAATAAAATGATAAGCAAGATGTAGGCAATTCTGAGAATATGCAAATCTCTAGTGTATAGCCTTTTCTCAGATGGAAATATCTTCCATAAAACTGAGAACAATTTTTTAAAAATACAACAATGCAAATCTAGACTTTCTTAGTCTTAGAGTGCTATATCGAAGAGGCCCAGAGTAAATGGTTAGAATGCAGAGATGGAATGTGGGTGGAAAGAATTTATAACTGTTCTAATGGAAATCAATGCTGGGAGTTTAGCAAAGAAAACAAGGTACATTTAATCTGCTGCCTGTTGATACTCTGTGAAGGTTGCCTCCCTCTTCATTCTTCTCCTTCCTATGTAGCCTTTTGCTAATGAAAGCAAATGTTATACAGAAGCCTCTCTGTGAAGCTCTCCAGGGAAACAAGAGAGTCATGGGAGAAACTACACTTTGTGTAAAGCAGGGAGAGAAATAGCTCAAGACTGTCAGTAAGCCCAGAACCCCTGCTCAGCTGTGACAGATAAGAATAGGGAGTAAGAGCTCTACTCTTGTATTTAAAAAAAGGGTGGTGTCTGGTTTTTAAATTCTGTGATTCTGCTTCTCAGCTCTTATTCTTATCGCCAACCATAATTTTAATGATAAATGTTAAAATTGAAAATTAAGACTCTGTAATGTATTGGGATTAAATTGGGCTAAATTTTGCCTTTGCTTATTGTACATTTTATTTAAAAAGAGAGTACAGTGAATATTATGGGAAGGGTACTTCAAATACCTGAGAGTTAACAACTGTATTTTAAAAGCATTCACTTATAAATATTTTGTGTATATTAAAATATATTCCGTAAGACATAGTTTCTCACAGCACATGGAACACAATACTCTTGGGGTTCCTAATAGTTTTTTTTTTTTAAGATAAATTTTGAAACCCAGAGATGTTAAATGAATTTGCCCAGCATTATACAAGTTAGTGGGGAGGTGAAAATGTAAGCTAAGTCTTGAAATTAACAATCTACAATTCTTTGCTATCATTATGAAGACAAGATAATAACTATAAATATGTCAGAAGAGAATCATCACTATGCACTAGAATGGTCAGAGTTTTATAAAGGTGCAATGTTAGCTAAAACATGAATGAGGAATAGAATTTGTATAGTTAGAAAAAGAGAGTGTGTTAACCAAGTAGGAAATGTAAAATTAACAAAAAATAATGGAATAGAAAATAAAGTAGAGAAGTAGAAATAAACAACTACTAGGGTCAGGCCAAACTGAGGAGAATAGGAGGTTCAGGTGGAAGAATAATGGAGGTCAATTTGGTAGAAATTTAAGGCCAGATTTTCAAAGACTTTGCAATCCAAGCAGAACTACCCAACTCACTTAAATTTTAAACTTTTTTAAAAAGCAGAATTGACATAATAAACCATTATTTTGGAAAGATAATTTGAACAAGGTATATCACATGGACTAATGTTAGGGATGGACTAGAAATAAGAATACAATTTGCTTATTAATTATTCAGTCAGGAAGTATGTGTTGTGTACCTATGAGAATCACCTGAAGATCTTATTTAAAATGCTGATTCTGATTTAGCGAATGTGGGATGGGCCAACATATTGCATTTCTAACAAACTCCCAAGGATACCAAGCTGCTAGTCCATGGATCACAGGAAATAACAATTTTGTCAATTTAATCGTGCATCTACTATGGATTTTAAGACCAAGACTGTTGAAGTTACAAAGCTGAAACATAGATCTTGCCTTTGAAATTACGTGTACTAGAAACCATAGATTAGTAATAAAAATGTTTTGGAAAGTTCCAGAGCCTAAACTCACATTTGGAAGTAAAATTTTTTTAAAAAAGAGATTAAATCAAAAGACATCGTAAAGGCTATTACATAGGACAGAAGAGTATCAATGTTGATTTCTCTTCATCTGGATTACAAAGCCTCATCAAAATGATATGTGACTATAAACACAAATAAAATACCTACAAAACCCAGCTCTTAGGTTTCTCTACCACGATTTTATATCCCTCTCTAGCAATACACCATTTCCATTTCTTCATGCTCCGTTTGTAGTTTATCCTTTATTGGTTTTGTAGCTCCTCTTCCTTTGCTCATTCCCTAAATTTAGGGGTCCCCATGGCTCACTCTTGGCTTTCTGTCCTAATTCCTTATGCTAATGACTCCCAAATCTTACCTCTGTCTTGAGCTCCATGCCTAGATCCACCTGCTTACTAGGTGCATTTTCTTTTAAATTCAGTAGGCACTGCAAACTGAACCTGTCCAAAACTAAGTTCACCATCCCCCCACCTCTTTCACTGCCCCTCCCCACTACCGCCCTGTTTTTTTTTTTTTTTTTCCTTTCATTCTTCTGTCTCGGTGACTGCCACCAGCCATCACTGAGAAGAGAAGAAAGTTGAACAAGAATCATCACAGCTCCTTTCTTCCACTCACTCTATATTTAAGTCCTAAAGACTTTACCTCCTTGGTATTTCTTCTCTACATTCCCTTCTCGTCATTCCTACCGCCCTGGCTTAGTTCAGGGCTCCATTTATTTTAAGTCTAGACAGATGAGACTAGCATCTTAACTGGTCTCCATGCCTCAAGTCTTGTTCCCCTCTAACTCACCCTCTGTTCTGCTACCTAAGGTGTATATTCCATACCTGTGGCAGAATTGAGGTTTTATTATACATGGATAAGCAGACTTTAATAATTCAACGAACTTTTACAAACAGTTATGCTCTATCAGGCATTGTACCCGTCTTTGGTACTACAGAGATAAATAAGAGAACTACAAAGAAGTTTTCAATTCTGATCCACTTCTCCCTTTCTTCCCAGTCTCCAATCTCCAGTCTCCTTACTGCAAATCTGTCAGTCTTTACTGAGTACCCATTATATATATATGGGGACAGCTGCCTGGAGAACTTCACGAAGATATTCTTACAGACCTGGGGACATCTGCCAAATGGGCAGGACTGGGCGGAGATGGCTTTTCCAAATTACACTTGAGCACAGCGATCTTCACTGAAGCGATATAGGGTTTCATTCCATCCTGGGCCAGCATCCCTCCTGGCAGCCCACCTTGTCCTTCCAGGGACAGGAGCACCCATCCCTTCCTTTCCTTCCTGTGGGCCCTCTTTAAAATTCCAGCCAAGTCTGGACTGCTTCCCCATTAGCCTTCCCAAGGTTGTATCCTGTTCTGAGTGACTTTTCTAATTATAGACATCACAGAACATCCTGAAAAATAAATTAAATATATATATATATTTAATTTATATATTTAATTATATAAATATATATATATATATATGCACGTGTGTCTGTGTTTGTGTATAGCACTATACTACATTCTTTCATGTATGTGTCTTATTAAAGCCTCTTGAAACAACAGAGCCAGATAAGTATCTTCTATCCCCATTTTGGAGATACTACTGAAGCTTAAAAAAATCAAGCTATTCAGGGTCATGCAGCTAGTAAAAGGCAGAGTAAGGAGCAGGCCTGTCTTAACTTCAGGGTTCTTTCTCCTTTTGCTCTGCTATCCTACCCTTTTAACTGGAGTTCGCATCCACATTTCATTAATATTAAGGTTAATAAACTAAATAGGCTATCTCCATTTATAATGAATAAAAACCCTTAGTAAATAGTATCTATGAACATTTGAAAAGCCAAAGAGGAAAATTTAGTTTAAATTGTGAATTACATATTGACAAATGAATTATAAGGACTTGAGTTGCAAAATCCAAATCTTTAGGTGATACAGAAATGGGAAAAATGGCAGGAGGATTTATTTTGGTCTTCCTCTTATAATCTCTTCCTTTACCTTTCTTCCCACAGCTGCTGGGGCTGCTTTTGCAGCATTTATTACTTTTGTAATAAATTTGTAACACCAAGTTCATAGTATCTTCTTTGGGAGTGGGAGGATGAAGGAGAGAGGAAAAGGGGAAGAGAGCATGCACACAATGTGAATATGTGACAGTTTGGTAGTCAGGCCTACATTACTGAACTTACAAATGACCTAGATTCACAAATGGCCACCCTTATTCTTACCTTTTCCCTACTTACCATATAAAGTTCCTTTGTTACTACCTTAGGAGAAGGGAAGGGAGAAAAAGCATTTTGAAAAGTGAAAGGGGAGAAAGCAGGAAGAACAAGAAGAGTTTAGTGGTACCGTTAATCTCCTTGTTCCCCGACCCTCAAGATATAGCCTATTTAGGAGACGTGTTTTATTAAGCCCAGATAACCCATACACTGCCTAAATGTGTTCTATTCACTTTGCTGCATTTTCTGATAATCTAATATTTAAAGATCCAATTGTATTAAAAAGCATCCTACCTGAGAAAAAGTTGTTTGCATATTAACGTGAATGAGTTTAAACCAGACATCCAACATCTGGGTAAATCCTCTGTCCTGAATGAACGGAAGCAAATCACTTAGAACTTGGAGTTCTTCAGAGGCACCTTGGGTGGCTCAGTCAGTCCAGTGTCTGCCTTCGGCTCAGGTCATGATCTCAGGGTTCTGGGATACAGCCCTGCATCGGGGTCCCTGCTCAGCACAGAGTCTGCTTCTCCCTCTCCCTCTGTGTGCCCTCGCTCTCTCTCTCAAATAAATAAATAAAAATCTTTAAAAAAGAAGAAGATGAAGAAGAAGAACTTGGAGATCTTTGGCAGAGGGCAAAGTCTAACTAAGCAAGACCACATCAGAACCTGAGCACAGCAAGGTCCTGGGGGTCTAGCAAGAAGTACATTTGGCAGCAGGAAAAGATTAAAGAAAGGTAGGTGGGAAGATGTCATAAGCAAATGCTTTACAATTCAGCATTCTTTCTTCAGTCTTCCATCTTGCTTCCATAAGTCAGGCTAGTACTAAAGAGTAATTCAGCAATATACTAGTAACATTATGAGCTAAATTAAGGTTTGTTTGTTTGTTTGTTTACCTTTAGAATTGTACCCAACATCCATAGTGCTTATAGATGTTTATTTAGAAATGTGTTCTAAGCTCCAAGCAACCAATTTTATAGAGACTCTGAGAACATCACTTTTGAGTTACAAATCAGCTGTGTAAAAAAAGACTTACCCGAAGTTGTCAGTTTTGTACTCACTGCATGGTATCTTTTAATGCTATTTACAGAGTCATAATTAGTAGTAAGACATTGGAAGATTTTCGATTGGGGATAACATGATCATCTTCTATTCCTGGTCCAGTTCTATTATGCACTTCTTGGGCCATTATTCTAGATGTTCTAGTGTACATTTTTAATGTAACTCTTAAATCTTAAATGTTCACTGTAGAAAATTTAGAAGATACAGGTTCACCAAAAAAATCTAAGAAAGGAAATTAATACATAATCTCATTACCCAATATTACTCTTCTTCCATTCTTCAATTCTATGTGTGTACAGTTTATATGTGGTGAGTAAAAGAAAACAAAGAAATCATAGTTTAACTTTTCTTTTTCACTCAGTGTATCACAATCATCTGTCTGTATTATCACATAGTCCTCTTTGATATCATTTAAATGCCTATATGTCATTCTCAGTATAAAGTTTAATATTATTTATTTATACAATCCCTTGTTGTCAGACATTAGGTTGTTCCTAACCTTTCTCAATTGTAAGTAAATGACGAACATCTGTATAACTAACTAAATCTTGTTGTATACCCACAATTATTTGAGGGTGTCTTTAATATTTTATTTTATCCATTTTATGACCCTTTGTTGATTGTCTGACATATGCAAAGTTATGTTGATAGCAGAGGTAAAATGATAAATAAAACAATTGCTGTCCTCCACTGCTGGTAGGCACGTAAAACAAGTTGTTCATGGCTGTCTCCTCAGCAATTAGAACAGTGTCAGCACATGGTAGCTAGTCAGCAAATGCCTGGAGGTAAGAAAAAAAGAGAAGAAACACTGAGTATGACCTGAATATGAAACTAGTCAAGTCTAGAGATTTCTAATTGGCACAAATTGGTGTGAGTTTATAGGGATAAACTCCTTCTAATCTCCATCCTATATCTACCTTGAATATGGGACAGTAGATGTCCTAGTATTCTTTTCCCCATGGCTGGTTAAATTAACTATTAGCCTCCTTTTGTCTTCCTGGTGGCAAGAGCTACTACTGTTTCCCTACTGTGGGGAAGAGTCTAAAACAAATGAAGAAATTTGGATAGGTAAATGAGTAGGGTGTGCTGTATGTTCCAGCCAAGATAACTGTGGCCAAGCTTGGTTAAGATAGTCACCATTTGGGCACATACTTTCTTCTGTTTTTCCTTTTTTTTCCCCCTTTCCTGATAAAATTTCTTAGAGAAATTGCTACTTTTGTGGCTTAAACAGGGTGGAAAAGGATTTGTTTATATTAAGGCAGGGTTGTTTTCTTTCCCACCAGCCTGTAAGCTCCACGAAGGCCAGGACATGAAGGTGTGTCTTGGTAACCCTATATGAATAGTACGTAGTAGGAGTATCTCCTAGATTTAGATAGCCCTGCCATCTTTTCCTATACCACCCTCTCTTTCCATGGAACCTAGAAACTATGCAATTGTCCAAAAGAATCTTACAGGGTCCCTTCACAGTGAGTCCAAAAACCTTAGCCGTAGGAATAGACCAGACAGTATGGCACTGACAACAGAATTACATTAGTAACTGAGACACATCCCCAAAAGGGCACAACATAAAGCTTTATGGCTGAGATAATTCGTTTTATATTTCTGAAGAAAAAGAAATATAAAGTGGGAAAGGGAGTAGCGTTCCAAATAGATTTATGAAGCCTCTAATTTAAAAAGTTGGGGAACTGCTCCCTCAGGCTTAAATAGATGATGTTATACATTTACCTCTTAAATATAATAAGCAGTAATCATGATCCAAATACACAGAATCCACTTGGGGAAAATTTCTTAAAGTTCAGCACTAATTGATTTTATATCATGTCTGAAACTGATTTAACTATTGAGCTGTTTATATTTTTACATCAGCTTTAAAACAGCTTGGTAATGTAGTTTCCAACTGCTGACTTAGACCTTCCAGCCTTGCAAGGCCTGAAGGGCTGAGAAATTCCCATAATTAAGAAAAGAGTTCCCCCTTCTGGAAAATTGCCATTGCAGAAGCCTGCCCCACTCATATCATGCTGGGCTTGCTTGGCTCTGTCCCAGATTGGTATTTTGGATTTGAATTGCCTGCCGATTTGTGAAGCTGCCTCTTCACATTAAAGCATGAAACAGAAAGGGAACAAGCAATGAGAAAGCAAACCAGATTCTTATAAAACTGGTGTATTTAGAAGGGGTTATCAAGGTAGGCTTCACAGTACAGTGATTATTCAGGCAAAGCCCAGTGCTTTATGTCTTCAGTTTGTGAAACAAACATATCCTAACATCTTAGTGTTTACCTACTGCTCTAAAAGTAGAAATTTCTACCAGGGAGAATTTAGGTCCAAATTTAATTAATTCTTGTCATCTTTATAAACTGCCTTTCTTCTCTTATGAAATAAACACCTTTTCTGCTCAAAATGTGAAGTTTTAATTTTTGAGTCAACATAAAACATTTATTTTCTTATAGATTTCTTTTTTTTTTTTTAAGATTATTTATTTGACAGAGAGAGACAGCCAGCGAGAGAGGGAACACAAGCAGGGGGAGTGGGAGAGGAAGAAGCAGGCTCCTAGCGGAGGAGCCTGATCTGGGGCTCAATCCCAGAGCTCCGGGATCACGCCCTGAGCCGAAGTAGACGCTTAACGACTGCACCACCCAGGCGCCCTTATTTTCTTATAGATTTCTAAATAGATTTCTTCATTAAGAGAGGTCTCTCATAGACTATGGACTATAAGAAACAAACTGAGGGCTTCAGAGGAGAGGGGGGTGGGGGAATGGGACAGACTGGTGATGGGTAGTAAGGAGGGCACGTATTGCATGGTGCACTGGGTGTTATATGCAACTAATGAATCATCGAACTTTACATCAGAAACCAGGGATGTACTGTATGGTGACTAACATAATATAATAAAAAACATTAAAATAAGAGAGGTCTCTCATTTTCTATTGGCCAACCAAAAATATTCTACTTACCAAATGTGCTTAACAACAAGATATTCTTCCCACTCTCGGGGACAGACTTTTTTGGTGGCTATTACAGTTGCTTTTCTTTACCCTTAAGACTTGCTGTTACAGTTGATGTTACTGATCCTTCTAAAAATGACCTCCAGGTATTACTGTACTTTTGGAGATTGTGTTCTTACTTGAAAGTAGTATCTTCCAGAAAGCCTTTTCTGATTATCCCCTCCCAATTCTGATCATTCTGTCCCACCCTTTATACCATTTTACCTTACATGTATTTTCATTTTAATTAATGTATTTGAATTCAATCAATGATATTAATTTCATTGCTTATTTCATTCATTTTCCTAAATTTTTGTCATATCTTTTCTGCATTAGCTTGTAAACTTAAAGGCAGGGACGATGTGTTCTTCTGTCTTTACATGACTTTATAGTGCCTAAACACCCAGTGGGACTGAAGAAGGACTAAATGAGGGCTGCATGTAGTATGGAGTTTTTAATCAATACATGAAGCAGATACCCAGAAAATATTTGTAGCTGAAGAATTTATCCTGGACCTCTAAGGAAATTAATATATGATTAGTATATGTCCAGAACTGGGGTTTTTGGGTTTTTGTTGTTGTTGTTGTTGTTGTTATCTTGCTATGATCATTTGGCATTATTCCTTTATCTCCAAATCCTAGAATTTTTCTCACTTTCCCACTGTCATCTTCACTCATCTTAAAACGATACAGCTCACAGTTGGTGTAACAGATGAAACAGGAAACTAATTAGCAGCTGTTGTCCATCTGTGTGTTTATATTAAATATTTTAAAATAAAACTGCATTTACATTCTGAATGCTCTGTCTGAAATCCATAAAATCTAAACTTGGGTAAAGGCTTTGTTTTGGTTTTGAATTTTATAGACTTCATGATAAAGCAAAAAAATGTCAGAGTCAGGATTATAGTAATTTAAGGCAGACACAAAGTTTAAAAAGCAAAAAGTCTAAACTAAAAGTGGGCTCTCAAAGATGTTAAAGTCAAAAGATACCATACCTTCTAGACCTTTCTTCCACAGAAATTGTAGTACATAAAGTATTGAGAAAGCTGCATGCATTCTCTGAGATTTATTCTGAGATTTGCTTTACCTTTTCCTTTTATCTACTTTCTGTTAAGTTTAAGCTTCTTTGATGTTCAATTAAGTTAGAATTAAGTTAGAATTCCAGGGAGAGTACGGTTATTATTATTGGTAGCCATTTCCCAAGCTGAAGGTGAATGTCATAAGTTTGGGTGGAAAAAAAATGCCTTTTTTTTTTTAACTCAAGTCAAATAGTCAAATGCTCCTGATGTTCAGAAAGTGAAAGAAAAATATGATCTGCAAGATGAGTACTATATCTCAGTGCTCTAGTCAGTTTCTCCTTCTATGCTTCAGTCTATATGTGAAAATAAAATAATACTAATTTCATTTATTTCCATAGAATCAGAGTATCTTAGAGTTGAAAGGAACTTCCAATGTTAGCCCATCCAGTCATTCACCCAGTGGAGGTATTAGAGAAATTTCTAACAGCTAGCCATCTGGTTTTTGTTTGATGCTTTTAGTGAGGAACATCTTACTTGCATTAGGAGGCAGCTCATTCTATTGTTGAACGGCTGTTGTGCTGAGGATATTTTTGCATTATACTGAGCCAAAGTCTTCATCTCTCTTCATCTGTTTCTTCCATCCATTAGCGCTAATTCTGCCCTCTGGAGCAACACCAAATAAATTTATTCCCTCTTCTACATGACAACCTTTCAAAGAAAGTACTATTTGTGATTATATAAATGCTAGGTAGTATCTTCTCTTCCATCTGCAGATAATATTATTATGTTATATTACAGTTGTAATAGTTGTACACTCTTCATTCCCAAAGCTACCATAGAGAGATTGAGTTGAAGCTAGGGTTAATTCAGTTTATTTGTTGAGTGCCTACAATGTGCAGGGATTTGGCAGGGCAATCAAGAAGCCTAGATAAAATGAGACCTTCTCTTGTGAGACAGCCATACATTATTGTATCAAATTTGTAAATTTGCCTTTTATCACAATTTGCTGCCTCTTTTTATCCTTTTTAGTTCTTTTAACTTAAATTCCACTTTGACATTAATATGCCACTCCTCCTTTTTCGCTTATTTACACTTGGCTGGTGTCTTTTTGCCCTATCAGGTTTTTTTCACTCTTTCATCTTTTAGTGTGTCCTTTGTGAATAACATTGAAATGGAATTTGCGCTTAAAAAAAAAAAAAAAAAAGGCTCAATTTTGCACCAGCCTTGAGTTACTATAACCCTGATCCTGGCATAAAGTTTATTTTGCTTTACCATGCAGTTTGTTATAAATGATTGCTTGATGTTTTTTCTTCCAACTTACTTTATGTTTACAATTTATCCAACTTTGTTTTTTCTTCCTTGTCCTTTTTCCTGTTGTTGGTTTGATCCAGGTGCCATTTGTTCCCTTTTGCCCTTTTACTATTTTGGAAGGTTTGCTGTACTTTACCATTCTCCTCATGCTTTCCTTCTAATTTCTGATAGTCATAATCAAATATACATTTCTCCACTATTATTTTTTTCCACTCTTTATCTTTTTTAAAAGGTGCTTCCTATATCCCTCCTCCAAGGCATTCCTATTTCCTCTATGTTCCCCTACACCAGTGAACTTTTGCTTTCCCCATCTCGTCTCACCCCTAAACTTTTAGGTATTGCTGAGAAAATGCTTTGAATTCTAGCTACTATTATGTTTTCTTTTGTAGTATATTTCTGCAGCTTCTGAGAAATCCATATTTAGTATATACATTATAATTTCCCAGTTTAGTTGATCATTATTCATTTAGATTTAGCTGTATAGTTTTATTAATATGTTTGTAAATGTATTTCAAAAGTGCTTCCTCTCCTCTTCATCTCCCCCTATCTTGAGATTTCCGATCTGATCCATTTTTTTTTCATTTAGAGTCATTGTTCCAGAACATTACTGGTTGATTTATTATCTGAATCTTTGCATTTTCACAAATATGATTATTCTGTCCTGATAGGTGAATGGGTCTGACTGGGTATAGGATTTGAAGGTTCCAGGCCTTTTTTCTCTGAGTATGTTTATGGTAATCTATTATTTTATAGTTTGGGTATTGTAGGTAAGAAGTCCAAAGCCAATATTCTTTTCCTTTGTTAATAAATTCAGTCTTTCTGACAGCTTGTAAGATTTTCTTTTTATCCTTGAAATTACAGAATTTATTGAGACATTCTTAGGTTTATGTTTTTGGGCAATCCTATCTTGAACTCAATAAATTTTTTAAATTTCCAAACCCTTTTCAAATAAATGAGATTTTCCTCTATTTTCCCCCTCCATCGGTTCCTTTTTTTCTTTATGGAATTCCTATTGGTAATATGTCAGTCTCTTGCTCTGTCTTCCAAGTTTCTTATTATTTCCTGCATTGACTTCCATCATTTTTTATTTTTGTACATTCCTTTGAGATATTTTTTTAGAGGGGGAGGGGTAGACGGAGACGGAGAGAGAGAATCTCGAGCAGATTCCCTGAGGAGCGCAGAGCCCAACTAGGGGCTTGATCTCATGACCCTGAGATCACAACCTAAGTCAAAATCAAGAGTCAGATGCTTAATTGACTGAGTCACCCAGGCATCCCATTCGTTTCAGATATTTCTACCACTTGGTCTTTCAGGCCACTAATTGAGTTTGCATTAGGCACTATATTTACCTTCATCTACTAAATTTTTAAACTCAAAAATCATGTTTTTCATTCCAGAACATCCTTTTAATGTTATAAGTCTGTTTCCATTGGTGCTTTAATTGTTTGTTGTTATTCTTGCTGAAATTATTTCTTTTCCCCAGCAGTTTTATTTCAGTAGAAGCTGTCCTGAATTGTGTTTATTCCTCTACCCTCCAGCTGGTGGCTTCTTCGATTGCTGGTATTTTCCTTTACCTACTGAGAGTTCTACTTATTCTCAGCCCTCAGGAAGCTGCTAGGGTACCATGGCCCTGATGGGAACATAGTTGTAGTAGAAAAAAGGATCACAAGTGGTAAAACACACGGAAATCACACAACTCATGAATTGGAAGGCACCAACAGCAAGCTGCCAGTGTTCTATTGAAGTAAGAAAAAGAGAAAGAAAAGAAAGAATGATACCTTTGTGCTTAAATTGGATTCCACTCAGCTTCAAGTGATTCAAATCAGTGAATGTTAAAGATAAAAAGAATGTGGTCCAAATGTTCTTATTTTACAAGCAAGATAATGAGACTCCAAAAAGTGACGTTTGCCTTTCAGAATCATCTGTTAGCAGGAGACAAAACTGGGTTCTAGACTTTGTGACACTCAGGGCTTCAGTTAACAGTTCTATTTTCTCACCTAGTACTTAAATCTTTAGCATTTTGTACTAAATCAGCTCTCTTTAGAACGCTTTTATATAATATTGGTACTCTAAGAGAACAATGGGTATGTACTTAATAATTCGAGTGAAAATGAATAGAAAGTGCTAGTAAACCAAGACTAATGCTAGTATTCAATTTATCTTTAAAGAAATGGTTAATTGCCATTCAAATCTAATTAAAATTGTGGTGATTAGTGAAGGAAGAATTAAATGGTATTACAATAACCCTTTAAGATGTGCTGCTTTTTGAGAAAAGGGAAGCTACTGGTATATACCTAGGAAAGTTAATCTGCTTAATCCAGCATCCCCTCCAGTGGCAATGGTAAAAGATAGTTCAAATTTTAAAAGTACAAATTGTCAGGTTTTTATCATCTCTATTTAGAATCCACAAATAGGATTTATATATTTAGATAAAAATGATAAATAGCTTTTATCTGAAGGCATACTGTGTATAATAAATTATCTTTCATTGTGTGAATATTACTATGGTTTAAAAGAATAGTAGAGTGTACAGAGAGTAACCTTGAACCTTTCACTACCACTGTGAACCTCAGTGCCCTCTCCTGCCCTGCCTACCACGTAGAGTTGTGAAATTAACACATACCTGTGAAAGTGTGTTGTTCTTTTAAAATGTGCATATTATTGTCATTACTTTTATTTCTTAAATATCAAATGATCTAATATATACAAAGTAATGTCATTTAAAAGACATGTAAGATACATAAAGTCATATAATAAAAGATCAGATTATAATGTTTTAGTTTTACTCTCCCTTCTTTGAAAAATTTAATATACCATGATCTATATAACAGAACTGAGAAAATCATGAATAGTTTTTATTCTACTAGAATATCGACTATTATAATCCTTGTTCCCTATTCCTTTTATCATTATTCGGAGTAACTGCTTAGTTTTAGAAAACAAACTTGTTTTTATTTCTTAAAAAAATGAGGGGAGAGGGAATATGCAGTAAATATGGGAAAATATTAGCATTTGTCCAATCTGTAAGATAGATACATGGCTGTTACACTATTATGTTATGTTGGAAATATTTTTATCATTTAAAATATAATATGAATCATAAAAAGAGAGCAAATTTATGACTTGTAAGCAAGCCCTAAAGTTACGTTTAATCAAAATCTTTAGTTTCCATCTGAATATAGGATTCAGAATCACATTTGTTTCATTCCCCAGAATTACACTAACATGTCCACACATGCACTTTCCTAGTGAACACAGATTCTTATTTTTTACCTTACTATTTGATGCTTTTGCACAAGGGCCCGTTCTTATGAGAATTTTCCTCGTATGACGTGCCATACTCCTGAAAAGACTAGACAATCACTCTGATTAGTTAGTGGTATGGAATAAACACTTAATGAGGATCCAGAGGCTCTAGTTCTAGCTCTGCCACTTATTGCTCTACCTCACCTTTAAAACACTACTTTGGGGACAGCTGGGTGGCTCAGACAGTTAAGCATCCGACTCTTGATCTCAGCTGAGGTCCTTTATAGGTTGCTGGGCATGGAGCCTCCTTAAAAAATAAATAAAACACTACTTTGCTCTGAATATTCCTTTCTTTTTCTGTAAAATGAGAATGACATTACCTGTTCCATCTACCTCACAGACTTATTATGAAGTAATAAGTAGAATTATAGTATGCAACATAAATGAAGTTATAGATCCTCTGACTGTTGGCATACATTTGTACCTGACCCGCTACTAAGCCATGATCTCTTACTAGATCCCAGACACCAAAAATATGCAACAGAAAGTAGAGTCAAAGGGAGGGGCAGTGGGGGATAGAGAAGAGCAGGGCCCAAAGAATGCACCCAGCTGTGATACTGAACACTATAAGGCCCCCGAAGACTTTTCCAACTTTGAGAGTCAATGTTTTGTGAATACACCAGACACAGAGTAGAAAGTAACACTGAGAATGTTCCTTGAATACTAAAAGGCATAAAATCCCTTTTAATTTATTTCTGCAAGTTAGAAAAGTTCATAGAGAGAGCTGATGACTCTGCAGTTTTATAAAATAGGAAAAAAAATCTTCCCCAGATAATATAAAAACAAGTAAAAAAAAAAATCACTGAAATGTATGTTTATTTGCGTCATCGGCTAGCGTGTCCCAGGACCTTTATCCACCAACAAAGATTAAAACCATGAAGATGTGTATGTCACTGCTGCTTTATTTCCGGGGACTTTACCATAATCCTCTAGAGTTGACATGTTATAAATTACATATTGTAAAACTGGTGAAATTAGCTGATGTCTCTTTGTACTAACACAAAATTATATTTTGTTAATAATAGTCATTGTCCATTCACCTGAACCACATTCCACATTATCCTGTGTTTGCGTTTTTCCATTTACTCCATTGACCAACCATTTGGCTCAGCCTGATGATAATAATACCCAGCAAGGCAAGGGGCCCGGAGCTTTGGGCATGCAGTGATCAGGAACCCATCACATGCATATCTTATAGTATTTCAATACAACAGAATAAGTTGCTTTTTCACTAATGTAAGAAGAAAAAGACTGATGAAAAATCTGTATAAAATACTTAATTCAAAACTACTTTAAATACACCCATTATTGAATATAATTCTTCTAAGATGTTTGCCCAATCAGTTTAACTTTGAAAGGGATTTTTTTTAAGTTTTTGTTTTCTTTTGTTTTATGCATAGACCCTATCTTTATCAAATATCTGGGTACTTTTTGGCTGCATAAGCAATTAAGTAGATGATTTTAAAGAGTCCCTATGTTTGTAGTTTGATGTCCATGTGAGCCATTTTTCAAACTTCTGTGTTTGTGTCTTCTCCTTGGGAGCTTGCTCCTCAGAGCCAAACAACCCCCAGTATACTCACAGGCCAGTGCTTGGAGAGGAGAATTTTATCCAGATCCAGTAAGAGAACCAACCAGTAAATGAAACTATTTAGGCTGGAACCAGGCCTAGCTTGCTCTTGAGCCATTTGGACTTTTCACATATAGTTCTGAATGTCTCTAAGGCCCAGTCTATGATTTTCTTCTATGTTAGTCATGAATATTCTCCTAAATAAAAACTATCAAGCATGCTAAAGTTGAACTTTGCCAGGGTGTTACATATGTTTAGATGATAAACTTCTGTCAGTAGTACAGCAATAATAACAACTAACCTTTCTTGAAAACTTAGTTTGTACTGTGTGCTATTCCATAAACTGTTTTATATGGAACAGTTTATTCCATGTTATGTCACTTAATCCTCATAACAACCCTAAATTATCTCTACTTTATAGATGGAAAGCTTAGGCAAAGAGAAGTTAAACAACTTGTCTAAGGATCTACATCTAGCAAACAGTAGCACCAGGATTTAAACTCAGGCAGTCTGACTTCAGAGTTTATATTGATCTCTGTGCTATGCCACCTTCCAACTAGCTTATCTCTTCTAGAGCCTTAGAGAGCTGAAGGTCGCCTCTAAGGTGAATCTCAAGTTCCTCTCCTTACCTCTATCTCTCCTAAATAAAAAGGGAAATGATGTCCTAGTTACAAATCTTCTTCTCCTTCTCCACCTACTTTTCCTCCTCCTTTCTCCCTCCCTCTGCCATCAAATAGTGCATTAAGGTAAAGGGACTTGAAAAAACTTCACTACCGGGGCGCCTGGGTGGCACAGCGGTTAAGCATCTGCCTTCGGCTCAGGGCGTGATCCCGGCGTTCTGGGATCGAGCCCCACATCAGGCTCCTCTGCTATGAGCCTGCTTCTTCCTCTCCCACTCCCCCTGCTTGTGTTCCCTCTCTCGCTGGCTGTCTCTGTCTCTGTCAAATAAATAAATAAAATCTTTAAAAAAAAGAAAAAACTTCACTACCAAGAGTGATTTGGGGGAATGTATGCTATCTCATTGAGACATCATTTG
Source organism: Ursus arctos (assembly GCF_023065955.2). Taxonomy (NCBI): domain Eukaryota; kingdom Metazoa; phylum Chordata; class Mammalia; order Carnivora; family Ursidae; genus Ursus; species Ursus arctos. The sequence continues at coordinate 32,756,086 of NW_026622930.1, read as the reverse complement.
ATTTCAAGTTAACAAAAAAGTATAACATTGAGGCTAGCTTCAGCAAAGGAGGGGTTTATGGAAACATGTCGGGTTATCTCATGGACCCCAAGAGCAAAATAGTCCTCAAGGGGAAGTAAATGCAAGAACTGGAAAAACAGAAGCTAAGATTGCTCCCTTTTTAAATGTACATGTTAGATGTCCATGGGGGAGAAAGAGAACTACACCCCTTCCCCATAGGGTAAGAAGTTTTCAGAAAACGAGACAGATAGTCCTCAACAGGCTCCCTTCTTGTACTCTGTAATTTGGAGGGGAATGCGAGTACAGTGTGTGTTACCAGTACCTTTGTGTGGAATTCAGATAGTAACTAAATAGTCCTTTGTAGCTAACCTTTACCTTCCTGTCCCACTATAAGCCCCCATGCCTGGCACTTTGTTTTTTTTTCTCAATTTATCAATCTCAAATTATGCCTTTGTACCCTTCTAACATCCAGAGGATAGATTTTTTTGTTTTGCTCTATCTCTTCTTCCCAGGTCTTTGACCTGTGCAGTCAAAGGGCCTGTAAACTGGTCTTTTCAGTTAACTATCAGGAATCTGCCTAGTTTCAATCCCTAATATTCATCCTGTCCTTTTATCCTCTCAGAATATTTCATAAGTCTCTGCTTTCCTTGTTTTTTTCCTAATAAACACCTATTGACTCTTCATATTTCTAGGGAACCGCCCCACCACCTTTGTCTTGCTAGATGAAGTCCCAGTTCTTGAGCTTGAGGACCCTCCAAAATCATGTCCTATCCCAGTCATTCTAAGTCCTTCACTCTAGACAGTTATTTTTCCCCGTATTAATCCCCACTGAGGCTGCATCACAGGCTGATCCTCTTGTTTACAAGGCCTTTCCTCATTCCTTCCACTTGCAAAAATCTGGCCCATTTCTCAAGGCCTAACTAATTTAAATCATATTCCCTTTATTAAAGAGTCTTGTGTGACCTCTCCCAACACCTAGGGTCACAACCATCCTGGCTTACCTGGGATTTCCTAGGCCATGTGACTAAATCTGGGATTATCCTAGGCAAACTGGGATAGTAAGACCACCTATCAGCACCTCAATGTCTCCCCTTATTATGCTGCCTTGTTAGAGCAAAAAGCCCTGTGAAAGTACCTGTAGCCAGTGAAAGTGGCTGTGAAAGTACTTCTGCACTTCTGTTCTTTCTCTGCAACAAGAGTTATACTTGAATTGGGCAGAGACCTTTTTGATTACCACTTCATATAGAATATAGTGCTATACCCATGTTAATGCCTACTCAGTGAATAAAGTGATTTAGTTTTAAGTTGGCATTTAAATATCTAAAATCTTTTCTTGTGGTTAATTTATTTGTCTTTATTTTTTTCCAGCCCAGATGATTTACTCAATGCCTTGAATGAGGGTATCAGTCGTGCTGATGTCATCATCACATCAGGGGGTGTATCCATGGGGGAAAAGGTATGAAAAATGGGGTTCATGAAAATTTATCTAAGGTAATGTCCTTGATTAATGGTAGTCTGGAAGATATCTGTTATTTATAACCAGACCTGCACAAATCTGAAAATCCATAGGGCTTCAGAAATTTCTGGGCATCCTAAAAGGGATGTAGTATGGGTAGATCAGAGGGCTTACCTCAGGAATAGCTTGGAGAATGCTACAACTTGCAAAATGATTTTCATGTTCCTTTGAAGATTTCTGATTCTTTGCTTCCTCAACTTTACTATAACATTAGGACTTCCTTTATACATGATATTTACCCAAGATCCTGTCCTCCCCGCCACATATTCCAAACCTGATAAAGAACCCTTAGCTCCTCACAGGGAGGAAAGACAGGATTAGGCATTCCATTGACCTTTTGACAAATAATAATGATCATAATCATAATAATGAAAATAAAATACAAACATATATATACGTGTATGTAGGATTTTATAAGACTAAGTATATTTGCATAAAGTATATGCTTAGTCCTTTAAAAATCACAATTTCAATGTCTCAGTATCATTAAGTTTATATATTGTATGAAATGTGTTGGTTCATTATAATTACTGGGTCCATTGAATAATATTATAAAAGCAAAATATACTTTACTACAATAACCAGCCTGATGTTTGGCTCAAAAATATTTCAGAACACAGAATATTTTGCCAGCCTATAATCCCTTTCCATTTTTTCTTTTTTTTGTATTAATTACTAAACTGAAAAATTATGAAAATATTGTCATAATAGCAGTTATTACTAAAATTCAGATTTTTCCAAGAGCACCATTTTTAGCTAGATCTTATATATATGATTGTTCTAGGTCTCTGCCCTATCTATCTATAAAATACTGCCTAAATTTATAACCTATTTGGCAGAATTTAGTGGTGTGAACAGAGAATGCCTACCTTTCATTCACAACTAGTTTTAGAGTGTTTAAAAATAGCCCTTCAGTGGCCAAAAACCATAGAAGAAAAGTAGAGAATCTCAGTCCAAAACTAGTATCTCAGATTATATCCAGGAGTGAAGGTGTTGAAGCGTGGGTAGTGTTCTCCTTAAAGCAGACAGATTGCTGAATTAGTCTTTCCTCAAAGTCTCATAGAAGTCCTTAGCTCCAGGTGGAACAAATTGCTGCAGACCTCTTCTGAGGTCACAAAGGCCAGAGCCGAGGTCTGCATTATAGTGGAGCTATAAGAAATAATTTTCAACCTGTCTGTTTTCATTACCATCAAATTGCCTGTGGTACTCTGAATAACACAAGAGCAAACCCTGAAGTTAAGAGTACTTGCATGTTAAATTTGTTGTTTCCAGGGAATATTTCATGTATAATTTTTCTTGGTTGCTAATGAGCTTAATTATGGGAAAATACCTATTTGGCAAACCTGAAGATTGTCTTTTCCAATACTTCTGAAAAGGCAAGAAGCTTCTAACATACGTAGGCTTGGCAATTGTGGCTCAACTATGGTAAGGACAGAACACTTCTCAACCTTAACCTTGATTAAGCTAACAAAGATGTAATTTGTCCTAGGGATTTGCTCACAAATAAATAGAGGCAATATAGTAATGCATATTGGTTTTATTTATTTTACTATCTATATGGTAAGATACTTACACTAAACCTTTAATTTACTTGGAAGAAGATTTTAGGAACTAGGCATCCCATAGTATTCCATGGGAGCTAATAATTGTCATTCTTACCTCCTTGAGTGGGAATGAAATGAAAGAGGAACCAGGAAGAAAGAGATAAAGCAAAAATGCAACAAACTCCTGACAACCTGCAAATTCTAGTTGCCAAAAGAATTTCAGTTGTACTTGAATAGCAGAAAGAAAAGCCTAAGAGACAGAACATCTGCTTCAGCTCAAGGGCTGAGCCTGAAAACCAGTCTCTGAAAAGATAGGGAGGTCAAGGAAAGATCCAAAAGCATTATGTAGCAAGCATGAATCTTACATGCAGAAACTCAGGTATGCAAGAAATTTATTTACTTGATTCAACTTAAATCCTACTGTGAGCACCTATGCTACAGAACTGGCAGGACATTTTATTAAGCCATTATGGACCTCACCTGCTCCAAGGATTATGCCAAGAAACTGATAGGGGCTTAAGAGACCAACAGTGGATCAGGGAGACACAGATGGTCACGTCTGCACTGGATACATCTAGAATGTCTGTAGTGCTATGATCTCAGGTATTTGCTCCTTTAGGCCTTGCTAGCAACGCTGGGGTCATGGGAAAGCTGGGAGCCTTGGGGCAGGGGGAAGGGGCTCCTGCTGCTTATGGGACCCACAGACCTCAGTCCTCTTCTCAGCCAAGAAGAAATGGCCCTTTCACAGTTGCTTCCCTCAAAATCTTTTCCTACCTCCACCTCTGCCCCTAAGTGTTTATTTTTATTAAACACTGACAGTTGCAATTAAATGGTATCTGCTTTTTGCTCTGAAAACTAACAAATTATATGCATTACTATAAATTTTCCACAACCTACAGAATTCTAAAATAGTCAAAGACAATGAAAGGTACAGATTGCCAAGAAGGATACACTAGACTGGACACCCAGTAATTTTTTTTTTTTTTGC